>NW_004524723.1:7049438-7074634 GCF_000260255.1 Octodon degus
TTTGCTAGTGGATTGCTAGGGGTAATGGTGAATGGTACTATTCCTACTCCCACTCATTGACTTTTGGACCCATAAATCCCAGCTATGGGAGACACAGTGCCATACAGAGGACACTGATTCAAAGCCTGTAAGCCTTTTTAAATACCTTACCCCAGTCCTGAAAACTAGTGTCACCAAGCTGGAACTGTAACTGTGTCTTCAAAAGACCATTCCACCTTTCTATTAATCCAGCTGCTTCTGAATGGTGAGAAACATGGTAAGACCAGTGAATTCCATGAGAATGAGCCCACTGCCTCACTTCTTTGGCTGTAAAATGTGTTACTTAGTCAGAGGCAATGCTAGGTGGAATTCAGTGATGGTGGATAACGCATTCTGTGAGTTTACAAATGGTAGTTTTGGCAGAAGTGTTATGTGCAGCAAAAGCAAATACATATCTATATGGATCCATGCCAATGAGGACAAAATGCAGTCCCTTCCCTGATGGAAATGGTCCAATATGATCAACCTGCCATCAGGTCTCACGTTGATCATACTGGGGAATGGTGCCCTAGTAGGGACTCAGTGTTTGTCTGTTGCTGACATACTGGGCATTCAGCAGTGGCTGTAGCCAGATCACCTTTGGTGAATGGGAGTTCATGCTGAAGAACCCATGCAAAAACTCCATCCATGCCACCATGGCCACTCTTTTCATGGGCCAACTGCACAATGACATTGGTGGCTGAAGGAGGTTGGCCACTATCTAAAGAATGTATCATCTTAGCCATTTGATTATCAAAGTCCTCTTCTGCCAATAGATGTGAGTCTTCATGGGTTTATGCCCTACTACCAGTACCAAATTCTGTCACAGTTATTTTTCTCTCCTTTCTCTCCTACCTGACACCCAAAATTAATAGAAAAAAAGGTTTATTTAGCTCGCAGTTTATAGAGGTTTCAGTCCATTTTCGGGGGCTCCAAGGCAGAGTGGCACATGGAAAAGGGTGTCAGAAAACAGCAAGAGCAGAAAGGGAGGAGCAGCAGCAGTGGCAAGCCTCTCTCCCTTCCCTATATTGCATTCAGGCTACCCAGCACAGGGTGGGTGCAGCACTCACACCCAGAATGCCAGCATTGGATCATGAATTAATCACAAACTTTAAGATCCTGCCCCATGACTGCATGAGGCTTTAGGTGAACAAATAGATACAAACTATAGATACAAACCGTAATAGTAGTACAAAGGGAATGCTTTCATATGGGAATAGAAGATGTCAATAGGATTAGGTAAAGTTAAGAAAAACAATCGAGAAGAAATAGATAAAAGAAAAAAAGGAGAAAAGAAATTGCAGAGGTGAGAAGTGAGAGGTGAGAGAGACAGACACAGGTAGTTAAGAAAAACAATCAAGAAGAAATAGATGATAAAATAAAAAAGGAGAAAAGAAATTACAGAGGTGAGAGGTGAGACAGACAGACAGACAGACAGACAGACAGACAGAGACAGAGACAGAGACAGAGACAGAGAGAGAGAGAGAGAGAGAGAGAGAGAGAGAGAGAGAGAGAACTGGAAGCCTGTGCTCTGGCGGGGGGAAACAGGAAACAGGGTACCTGGGCAGGGGCCATGGCTGCTGGGAGATCCAGACAGACCTCAGAAGTGAGGCTGGAGTGAAGGGCCAGCTTTGGCTTTGTGTGCCCACACTGGTGCCAGATAGCCAGGCTGCCTCTTCCCTGATTGAACAGTGTGCACTGTTCACACTGTGGCAACTCTGTTGACCTGGCTGTACCCTTTTTCTTAATTCAGGCATATCAGAAACACATGGCATCAATCCTTCTGGGGTCAGAGGGACAAAAGCTCAAACAAGAAGACCCAATGTCAGGCTTACATCTTCCCCCAGCCAAGGGCCCCTGAACAGTAGTAAAGCAATTCTTTTCCAAATTGACCTTTTGGCCTAGAGATCATCTGAAGAGCTTCCCTAAGATACAGGAACCCATCCCAGACCTGTGTAGTCACAATTACTAGGGACACCTTTGATGGGTCTGAGGCTCCATAGTGGACATCAGACTGTCTCCCCCACATGAGAGTGTAGTGCTTCTGCTATGAGCTTTGGTTTCTGCTAAAGTGGGGCAGGATTTCTCCCTCCAAGGGGAGAAGATGGGAAGAATTATTAAATAATTTTTGGGAACAGTCTGGCCCATGCTAAGATGTTGAATGAATGTTTGATGGCTCTCTGTGGTGACAGCAATGAGTGTAGGTTCCCATCCCAGGCTGTGCTCTGGCTGCTTCTCACAGGCCCCTTGATCAGGCCCTGCCTGAGCTATTTAGGAAGGCTGGCCAGCTCTCATCTGCTATAGTGTGGCTGTAGGTGCTCCAAAGACAGGCCTGGGAGGGATAGACAGCATTTTCTGAATGAGACCCATTAGCATAGTATTAGAAATAAGTGTTGAATAAGATTGAGAAACAGTGAGTTTAAATGTGTTGTTTTGTGTTTTCTTATTATTACAGGAGCTCTCAGAAATTTTAGGATCCATATACACATACAGGTAATCTCTGTAAGGGCAGCTGTGATACAGAATTCCTCAGATTTAAGCCCAGGATGAGCATGCACCATAACTTAGAAGCATCCATTACTCCAAGGCTTGTGCAGGTGGAGGAAAGCATACAGGAAGGCTATAACTAAACATTTGGTCTTCAGCTTTCCCTGCTCCTTTTTACCCTCTCTCTGGTATTCATGTGGACTCCAGCCTGTCCTCACATCCTGTTTCCTTTTATGGTGTCATGTTCAAGGCAGAAACAGCACTTTCCCCAAATTAGAAAAGGTGCTAGGGCCATTGAACCTGTTTTATTCCTTTTTCTGGATATTGGATCCAGGGCCTTCACACTGACCTGTATCCCTAGCTCTTTTTATTTAACTTTTTATTTGAGATAGGGTCTTGCTAAGTCACTAAATTGCCCAGGCTGGGCTGGACCTTGTGATCCTCCTGCCTCCGCCTCCCAGAATGCTAGGATTACAGGTGTGCAACACTACTCCAACCTACTGGGTTCTATACAGCTCTACTCCAGGTAGATCTTAGAGGCAGGCCAGTACTGGCCCATAACTTCCATTAGGCCCAGGAGGGAGAATAGGGCCTACTTAGGACAGTCTGTTATGTAGCTGTTGGGCTTGGCTGAAATAGATACTGAGTCTCTAGGGACTGAAGAGATTCTCCCAGGGACAGGTGGAGGGGTAGCGCAGAGCAGAAGCTGAGTAGATAAAGAGATTCAATAGCAGACTCAGACCAAATACCCAGGACGGTGTCCTTAGGGAGCCTGGGGCCTTGAAAACATCACCCCATTTTCTCAGAGCCTCTTCCAAGACCCAGGCTCTGAGTTGGGCAAGAGGAAGAAAAAAGTCACCCAAATTACTTTGTGCTTTTATTTCTTGGCTCAAACACAGCGGTGCTTTTTTGGTTTTCAATTCTTGTCAACATTTTAAAATGTGCAAATTTCATATGAAAGTCCAGACTTCCAGCTTCTTTTGAAAAGTCAGATTTGGAAGTACAGGGTTTGCATTCCCTTTGATAGCGGGGGTCTGAGAAGGGGCTGCCTATTGCACCGGGGATACAGTCTCCTTTCTCAGCCCATCCCCTCCTGGTTCCATCCACCTTGTCCTACACTCAGGTTTCGGGTTTGAGAACCTGTTGGAAGATTTTGGACTTGTTTGCTGGCTCAGACAATTTGGACATTGTTGAAGAAAGGCTTTTATTGTTTCACCAAGGTTTTAAATGTCTCCAAGTCCCAATTAATCATTTCTTTAAAACAAACAAACAAACAACAACAAAACCAAACGTTCCCAGCACTGGGGAAGCTGAAGCAAGATAACTACAAGTTCAACACCAGATTGGCCTACAAAGTGAAACTGTCTCAAAGAGACAATAAATAATAAAAATTGTGTTAAAAAAGAAATAAGGGGAAAATGTTAATGGAAAAAGAGAAAAAAACATAGATAATTAAAAAAGAAAGAGATTACAAAGAGGCAGACAAAGGAAGATTGCCCAACTTCCACGAAACTGGTGAGAAAAACTGAAGAGGAGAGAGAGAAAAGATGCTCATATAGAACAAACAAACCCAAACAAATGAACAAAACCAAAAATAAACCAAAGGCAAAAAAGGAAAAGAAAACAAATTTCTCTGTGATTTCAAGCCTTTGGTTATGTTCTAGGGTCCATAATATCCAATTCTAGATATGTCCCTACTCTAGCTGGTAAAGAAAGAAGGTAGTCAGAGACCACATCTATGCCTAACCAAGTCATCAGCAAAAAAGTAGTAGGATTATAGTGAGTGTCAATTGTGAGATTTACAAATCTATAGAGATTCAGACTGAACCTGAGTTCTGGTCATTGGGGTGGGGCTTGGGCCACTTAGCATAAATAAAATTTTGGGCATCTCTTGCCAGCCCTGACTATGGCTTTCTGATGCCATGGATTTCTCTTGTGGCTATCCTAACACAATCACTATGGGAATATAGCAATGGGAACCTTGAAATAAAGCCAAGCCATGGCTGTTCTGAGTCCTGGTTTCATCTGGCTCCTCCCTAAAGTGGAATCCACCCAAGCACTCTCTAGGGGTTATGACAAATGCTTAGACAGGAGTTATTTACAAGCTGTTTAAGTACACAAAATCATTTGTTTCAACATTGTGTTTCTCTCTGAAGGAATTCCCTGTTTTCATCTTTTTTTAGAATTATCTTCCTTTCTCATGATCTATGAACCAATAATTTAGGAGAAAGTACAGATTGTCCTTTCTTTGTGTTATGTCCCTCCAATTTCTCTGTAGGTTCCAATTTTCCCACCATATCTTTTCTGAGTCTCAGAAATCCACCTCCCTTTTTCTTTTCTTCCTCAAGTTGTTATTTTTCAGTGTCTGAATTCCATTTCTTTAGGGGGACAATCTGTTGTTGTTTACTGGTCAGATATCTTCCCAGAAGTCTACCATTTGTATTATGCTTTTTGTTAACTGCAATTGTGATGCCTCCATCTTTGTTCTTTTTGGACAAGATTGTTATGGGGGGATTTTACTTCCATACAAATTTTATGATTATGTTTTCTGGTTCTAGGAAGACTTTCACTTGTGTTTTGATAGGCATTTTCACTGAATTTGTAAAGTCACTTGGATAGTGTGAACATTTTAGTATTAATTATTCTAACCCACAAACATGAGAGGTCTATTTCCTATTGTCTTCACCAATTTGTTTCATCAGCATTTTGTAATTATCACTACATTAGTCATTTACAGTAGACGTTGTTAAATTTATTCCTAGCTTTTAATGTTTTATTCTTGTGATGAATTTCTAGAAACTTGAATAAGATATCCCTTGCTGTAGATTCATTTTTGATCACAGCTAATTTGGAGTTCTATATGCTCACTTAACTGTATGCCAAAATCATATATTAAGGAAAGCCCATAAGAATGAAACTGACTTCTCAACACGAACACTCAAGTCAAGGAGAGCTTGGAGTGAAGAATTTCAAGCCAGAAAATAATCTTGAACCTGGATTGATGTACTTCATAAAACTACCTTTCAAAATTGATGAAGAAACAACATATTTCTGCAAAAAGGAAAACCTGTGGAAATTCATGAACACTAGACCAGCACTCCAAAATATTCTGAAGGACATTCTAGAAAAAGAGAACAAGGACTATATCTCCATGAACTCCAACAGAATAAATTCACCAGGAAAGGAAAACAATTAACGGAGGAGAGGGATGTAATAACATGATAAGGATAAGTCAATACGTATCAGTTATAACCATCAATGTAAATGATCTCAATTCACCAATCAAGATAAAGAGACCAGAAGAATGGATCAAGAAGAAAGATCCAACAACATGCTGTATATAAGAAACATGTTCAATTCAAAGAGAAATTCATAGGCTGAAATTCAAAGAACATAAAATAATCTTCCATGTAACAGGAACCCCGCCCAAAGCAGTGGTAGCTATTCTATTTGCAGAATGTAAAATTTAAGCCAAATCTGGTCAAAAGAGATAGGATTACTATATCCCGGTTAGGGGAAAGCTCTAAGAAGAAATAATAATCATAAATAAATATTCACAAAACACTAGTGCACTGAACTATGTAAAACAAATATTAACAGACATCAAAATAAAATAAGCACTAACACAATGATAGTGGAGGACATTAATACTCAACTTTCACAAATAGATAGGTCAACTAGACAAATAATCAACAAAGAAATATGAGAATTAAACCCAGCATGTGAACAACTGAACTTGGTAGATGTCTACAGAGTGTTTCACCCCAAAACCTCAGGATACACATTCTTCTCAACTGTACATGGGATATTCTTCAAATTAGGCTACATGCTATTTTATAGAAAATGCTTACCTAAACACAAAGAAATAGAAGTTACCCCATGAAGATCATAGCGCAATGAAATAAAACATCAATGGTAAAAGAAATCACAAGAATTTCATAAAAACATGAGAATTAAATAACATCCTCCTGAACAACCAATGTATCACCACTGAAATTAAATAAGTAATTAGGTAGTTTCTATAATTAAATGATAATGGCAATATGACATATTCAAACATATGGCACACAATGAAAGCAGTCCTATGAGAGAAATTTATTTTCAGTAAATATTCATATTAAGAAAACAGAACAAGAGGGGCCGGGGAGATGGTTCAGTGGAATGAGCGCTTCCCTGGCAAGTGCAAGGGCCTGAGTTCAAGCCCCGGTTCTGAAAAAAAAAAAAAAAAAAAAAAAAGAACAAGATCAGATAAACAACTAAATGTTAAACATGAAACTTCTAGAAAAAGTAGAGTTGGCCAAACCCAGCACTTGTTCAAGTGAGGATATTATAAACATCAGAGCAGAAATTAACAGAATGGAAACTAAGAAAACAGTCCAAAGAATCAATAAATTAAAATTTGTGCTCGCTTCGGCAGCACATATACTAAAATAAATTGAAATTTGGTTCTTTGAAAGATTAAATAAAATTGACAAACACTTAGCCAACCTTATCAGAAAACTTAAAAAAAGAGACTCAAATCCATGCAGTTAGGAATGAAAAGGATGAAATACAGGACTCTGTAGAAATCCAGATCATGTATACCTATTTTAAGAACTTGTATTCTAATAAAATGGACAGTGCAGCATAGATTTTTACATGCATAAGAATAAATCTGACTCAAGAAGATTAAAGAACTCTAAATAAAACATTATTAATGAAATTAAAGATATAATTTAAAACCTATTAGCAAAAAACAAAACAAAACAAAAAATGCCAGGCCCTGATGAATTCATTGCTGAATGCTAGAAGAAATTTAGAAAAGAACTAATATCATTACTTCTCAAACTATTTATTGAAATAGTAAGGGAAGTAATATTTCCAAATTCATTGTGGATGCAAGCATTATACTGATACCCAAATCAGAGAAGGATCCAACCCAAAAAGAGAACTATAGACCAGTCTCCCTAATGAATCTGGATACAAAACTCAGTAACATAATGTGAAACAGAACGCAACAAATCATCAAGGAGACTATATACCATGGCCAAGAAGGATTATACCTAGGACTTCAGGATGGTACAATATGTGTAAATGAATAAAATGGAAAGCCATTACTTGCTCTTGGATAGGAAGAACCAATATACTCAAAATGCCTATACTTCCAAAATTGTTAAAAAAATGTAAGGCATTAAGATCAAAATTCCACCAGCATATCTTACAGAGCTAGAGGAAACTATTCTAAAGTTCATGAAAGACCTAGAATAGCAAAAGAAATTCTGGGCAATAAAGGCAAGGCAGGAGGCATCACAATCACTGACTTGAAATTATACTATGAAACTACTGTGATAAAAAACTGGAAAAAAAAAAACCCAAAACAAACAGATCTGAGGATTAGTGGAACAGGTTAGAAAATGCAGAAACAACTTCATGAATAGTCAATTTATCTTTGACAAAGATGCAAAACATATTCACTGAAGGAAAGATAGCCTCCTTAAAAATGGTGCTCGAAAAAAATGCTACTGGAAAAATGGGATTTGCATATGCTGAAGATTGAAACTAGACCATTATTTTTCCCCATACACTGAACTAAAACTGCAAAGGATCTATAAATATTAAAACAGAAAGACAAAATCTGCTAGAATACAGAATAGGTAGAACTCTTGTACATACTGCTTTAGGCAAATTCTATGAACAAAACTCAATTGTATGAGAAATATTACAAAAAATCAACACTTAGGATCTCATTAAAAAGCTTTTGCATAGCAAAAGAAACGACAAACAGAGTAAAGAGACAACCCATAGAGTGGGAAAAAATTACCAGCTGATCCTCAGATAAAGGACTAATATCTAGAATATATAAAGAATTAAAAATATCAGCCTCCCTCAAATTTAATGACCCAATCAAAAATGGGAACCTGTAATGAATAGAACCATCTCACATGAAGTACAAACAAGTATCTAAATAAATGAAAAAAATGTTCAACATCACTGGCCATTTAAGGTATGCAAAATAAAATAACAATGAGATTTGATCACACTCTGGAGGGGATGGCTATTATGAACAAGCCAACAAATAAGAAATTCTGGTGGGGATCTGGGCAAAAAAGAACCTTTTCTATTGTAGGTGGTAACAGATTGGTGTAACCATTGTGGAAATCAGTGTGGAGATTCTTCAAATAGCTAGGATTAAAGGTTTCATTTCAATCAGCTATTCCCTTCCTTGATATTTTCCCAAAATAATTAAAAGAATTATACCAAAACTATTTGTACAGCCATACCCATGTTCATAGTGGCACAGTTTGTAATATCCAAATCTTAAAAACAACTCCAATGCCCATCCACTGATGAACAGATAAAAATGTAGTTTTCTTATACAATGGAATATTACTCTGCCACTAAGGATATATTCAAGACAGTTCTGGTAAAATGATGCATCTTAAGACATACTCCTAAATGAAATAAACTGAACACACATATGTAAATACCACACAATTTCTCTGGTTCAGAAAACAAAAGGGTAAAGACCAAAAATACATATTGTGAAATGGGGAAAAAAAGTTCAAATGGAGAGGGGAACAATGGAGGGGTAAGGTAGTAAAGGGGAAGGAAACAGGAAAAAATTTTAAAATGAGAAAAAAAAGAAAAATTGGAATGAAAGCTTTTGTAATTGGAGAGGAGAGGAGGGGTTAAAGGGAAGGTAGAAGAATGGAGAAAAAAATTTATATACAGGTACAAATGTGATCATTATGTATATCTAAAACATACCAATAAAACCTGATATAATAAGAAATACAATTCTATCAAAAATGGCCTTTAATAATTAAGAAAAATCAGGCCATACTTCAAAATTGTTATACAGATTAAATGCAATTCTGATGAACATACCATTAGTATACCTCACAGAGCTAGAGAAAACATTCCTAAAATTCATTTGGAATCAAAGAGACCCACAAAATCAAAAGAAATTCTGGGAAACAAAGGAAAGGCAGGAGATATCACACTCCCAGACCTGAAATTACACTATAAAGCTACTGTGACAAAAACAGTATGATACTGGCATAGAGACAGTTCTGAGGATCAATGAAACAGACTAGAGGATACAGACACAACTGCAAACACACTCAGCTACTCTATCTTTGATAAAGTGGCCAAAATGCTCACTAGAAAAAAGACAGCCTCTTTAATAAATAGTGCTGCAAAAACTGGCTTTCCACATGCCACAGGCTAAAACTAGACCCATGACAATCACCATGTGCAAAACTACAGTCCAAATGGATCCATGATTTAAATATTAAAACAGAAACACTATATCTTCTGAAGGAAAATGTAGAATCTTCTGAAGGAAAATGTAGGTAGAAATCTTTTTTTTTTTTTTTTTTTTTTTTTTTTTTTTTTTTTTTTTTCGGAACCAGGGATTGAACTCAGGTCCTTGCGCTTGCCAGGGAAGTGCTTATTCCACTGAGCCATCTCTCTGGCCCCATGTAGGTAGAAATCTTAAAGACACAGGGAAAGATAGAGAGTTCATGAACTAAAACCAACTGCACAGGAAATATTTCCAAGAATCAACAGCTAGGATCTCATGTTTCTGAAAAGTTTCTGTACTTCAAAGTAAATCTCAAACAGAGTGAAAGGAAAACCCACAAACTGGAAAAAATTATATCTCACTGTCTCTCCAACAAAGGCCTTCTAGCTAGAACATATAAAGAATTTCTTAAAAACTCATGTCCCCAAATTCAAAGACTCAATCTAAAAATGGGCATCTGAGATAAATATACACTTCTCAGAGGAAGAAATACTTAAGTAAATATGTGAAAAAATGTTCAACATCATTGGTCATTCACAAAATGCAAATCAAAGCAATACTGAGATTCCATCTCACCCCAGAAAAAAATTGCTAACATCAAGAAATCAGTCAATAACAAATGCTGGGGGGCTGTGGAGGAAAAGGAACCATTCTGCACTGTTGGTGGAAATGCAAACTGGTACAATTACTACGGAAATCAGTGTGGGGATTCCTTCAAAAGCTAGGATTAGATATCTGATTCAAGCCAGCTATTCCTGTCCTGGGTATTTCTTCAGAAGGACTGAAAACCTTATAACATAGCTATATATATGCACCCATGTTTATGGCAGTGCAATTTGTCATAGTTAAATCCTGGAGACAATTCATATGCCTATTAACTGAAGAATGGAAAAAGATGTGGTACATTTATCCAATGGAGTATTATTCAGCTGTGAAACAGAATAAATTTGAGTGTTTTGTCAGTAAATGGATGCAACTAGACACCATACTCTTAAGTGAAACAAATCAGACTCACGTGTGCTAATATCAATACTGTCTTCTTAGTGTGAGATTCTAAAGGAGAAAATGAAATCTGAAGGGTACAATAGATAACTGGGCAAAGGGAATGAACTTACTAAAAGGAAAGTTACTGAGTGGAGGAGGACAGGAGAGGGAGTAGGGGAAAGAGATATTCTATGTACGTAAGCACGATGGTTTGGAAACTGTACTGTGCCTTTCTGCTGATCTATACAAAGGTGCAGTTAATACTTCATTTGTTTTGTCTCCTTTTTCAATTGTTTGTACTTCTCTTAAAGTCTTATACACTTATTTGCTTTTTCTTTGTTCTAATTTTACTTGTACATACCTGGTAATATGAATAACTTGGTAGAAAACAACACTATATATTATAACGAATACTGTGAAATTCATATTATCTTAAGTGAAATTCTGTATCTCTTGTAATGTTTTGATTTAATTATAATTTGTACTCTATAGAATAAAAACATAAAAAGAAGAGAAATCAGAGCACAAATGAAAACTCATTGAAGGTCTATCTCATGCAAATTAGAATGGCTATTGTAAAGAGTACAAAAGCAACAAATATTTGAGGTGATATGTGGAAAAAGTATCCTAAGACATTGGTAGAATGTAAACTTATATAGCCATTATAGAAATTAGTATGAGTTTCCTCAAAATATTAGAAGATATATGATTTGATCAATTATATCACTCTTTGGTATATACCTGTATTTAAAAGAATGAAAGTCAGCATAGTATATAAATACCTTCATGCACTTTTGTTTTCCATTACAATTCAAAGATAGCTAAGATAGTACACAGCTTGGAGCAATCAACAAATGAATGGGTGAAGGAAATATAACATATATACACAATGGGGGTATTATTCAGGAATAAAGAACAAAATCATGTTGTTTATAGGAAAATGCATCATATTCACTTAAATAAGCCAGGTTCAGAGACAAATATCACATCTTTTTATCTTAAATATAGAATATAATAAAGGTGACATGAAAGCAGAAAGGACACTGTTAAAGAAAAGTGAAGGATTTAGGAAGGTACAAGGAAGGAATTATAGGAAAGGAATTAAAACTGAGGTATATTTTAGGCGTGTGCAAAAATGCCAAAATAAAGCTTATTTTTCTTTATAATATGTGCTAAAATTGCACATGATTACTTGAAGTTGAGTCTGAATGACAGGTATGCTATTCAATAAATTTCAATATATTTAAACTTTTATGTAATAAAACATTATAAAAGGAATGAAGAAAAAGATTAGATATACATTAAGAAAGCTAGCTAAATTCATTTCCTCTAGATACTAAATACAAAATAATAAATAAAATTCAAAAAGAAATTAAAATAAATACAAAAGAATGTTGAAAATGTTTTTCCTCTAAATAATATGCATGCATAGTAAGAGCAAAAACAAAATATGTTTAGGTATATCAAGTGATAACTATAACATAGAAGACAGTGGGGAAAGATAAAGAGACTGAATAGTTACAAGACTTCAATATTTTATGTGAATTGTTATGATTTTAGTTCTAACAGACCTGGAGTATTTAAGGAAGTATGCTGCAACCTCTGGAGCAACTGAGTAAAAAGTAAAGATTAAAAACAATCATATGTAAACTCAAATGGATTTTTTTAAAAGAATACAATAAACAATACAGAATTTCAAAACAAGATGACGGGATATTAACAATGGCTATTATATTGCATATTGTTGTTCTCAAAATAGTTGTTCAGATAACCACCTATAGGTATTCAAAATTGATCAAACAATATAAGCACTAACTGTTCCTTTCAATTAACTAATGGAAATTAGAAGTACAATTATCTTAGCTATCTTGTGTGTGTGTGTATATGTATTTTTTCCCTTCTTTTTTTTTCTCCTTTCCTCCATCCCTGTTGTTCTCTCCTTCTGAGCTGTTTTTTTCCCTTTCACAATATCTATTGTACACACTAAGACTGAATTAAAACTGGAGTCAACTATATGCTTCTTATCAGAAAGCTAATTTCTCCCCACAGCCTTGTCAGTATTTTTAAAATTAAAAATACTAAAATAATTTAAAACAATACAGAGAAAGTAATTAAATTATTGAAAAGAAAAACAATAATATGATACAACTGACCATAAGTAATAAAACAAGAGGTCTATATTCTACAATTTCAGTAATTGCACTTAATATTAATGAACTAATCACTCCAACACTAAGACTGAATTAAAACTGGAGTCAACGATATGCTTATCAGAAACCTAATAGACACCCAATAACAAAACCTCAGAACAATGAGCAAAAATTGTAGAATTAAGTTAAAAATAGGCAAATCTATAATATTAGGAAATTATAATGCTACTATCTTAATAATTGGTAGCACTAGATAAGTATCAGTAAAAATCACACAAAGTTGAATATGTGCTTTTACACACCTTTACCTATTTGTTAATAAATGTAAATCAGAAGTAAACAGAATTATGAGATAATACATTTTAATAGAAAAATTAACTCATTTTTCTTGAAATTTTAACATCAAACTAAAAACTAGCAAAATTGTTATCTATACAAGTTCAATTTTAAATTTGACCTTAATAAGGAAGTGTACATTCTTCTTAAGCACCCTTAGAATGTTAATGGCAATTGGCTATCACTTAATTATAAAGCAAATCTCAGTACATTTTCTAGAACTAGTATCATATTACATCCTCTGGCTATAACTTCAGAATCCATTACAAAAAATGTTTAGATATTTGAAAATATCTATCTAACTCATGTGTCAATGAGGAATTATAATAGAATATAGAAAATACCTCATATTTATTAATAAAATTATATAACATTAATGAAAATATATAAGCATTGAAGATACAGCTAAAATGGCATTTAGAGAAAATTATTATTCTAGAAAATAAAAGTAGCTAGTACAAAAAGAAATAAATATACTCAAAGAATACAAATAGATATATATTGGCTGTTTCTACTGTCAAAATCATTAGTACTTCCTCTTTAACTATAATAGGGTGAAGTAATAGGAATGTAATCTGACTTATATGTTACAAAATGCTTAGATGTTCATGTTTACAACAACATGTGAATAGAGCTTCACTTCAACAAGAATTATAGAACACAAACTAAACTTATAAAGATTAATGTTGTCAACATATGAAAGTGTTAAGTGTTAAGAAATGCTCAGAAATTGAAAGCAGAATGTGTCATTAACTGTTAGGTTTTGACCTTTCTGTACTGACAATAACCAATGTTACGAGGAAAACATGTAATTCAGATAATCACCAACGTTATCTGAAATAATCTGATTATCTGAATCACATATATTGTTAATACATCTGAATTTTTAATCTCTTCAATATACACATTTAATATAAATCCTTTCTTTTGATTTAAATCCTCTCCAATGTGAAGATAAAAAGATAAATAAAACCTATGGTTACTAATATAGTCCTCACAATTTAGTTGAATAAAATAGAAATAAGTGGATGAATGTCTTGTTCTAAAAAACAAAACAGCACAAATATTATAGAAAATAGACCAGAAATTCAGATTAATACAGTTCGATTCTCAGTTCCTCTTCAACCATTGAAACTGTCTTAATTTCCTACATATTATTTCTTCTACCTTAGAAGAGGTCCATTATCAACCATCATTATCTAAATTTTGACTGACAATATGTCTAAGTGTTGCTCATATATAAGGACATGAGTAGGCAGAAAAAAATTAAGTACAGAATTTGGGGCATAGTATAGGAAGTGGAAGGAGATATTTGGCACCAGAAACCTTTTTCTGTCATCCATACTAATACCACCACCTGTAATTTGTCAAGGCAGTATAACTCTAATATTCATTTCTCTTCAATGTATACATCTTACCATGTGGAATTGTTGTCTGGAAAGGGCGAGTTGGGCTTTTCAGGTTCCATAATGTCAAGCTACCATCTGAATGGCTGCACATGAACTGTTTCCCCTCATGATGCCAATCAATTGAATGGATTGCCTAATAAAATAATTGAAAATAAGTTAAAAAGGAAAAGTAGATATATCATTCCATATTCTGAAAGAAAAAATATTTTAAAATTATTGCATGACTAACATGAAAGAAACATTTGTTCTGAACTGTCTTTGGCTTCAGTCCTCTACAGGGTTCAATCCTCTACAAACTCATCTCCTAAGATAATGAAAACTAAATTTTCTAATATTTATTTACAAGGTGTTCAATGAAATTCTGTCCTTCCTGTATCCTGTGATGCTTGTTTGAAAACTTATTTACATAGAAAACAACTATTAAAGATAATTTCTTGCAAGCTAGATTCATATTTATATTTAAGATAACCAAATTTGAAAACATCTCATAGCTACATCTGTAGGCAACCTAGATGTTACCAAAGTTTTATTAAATAATTTATTTATAAATGCCAGACTCACAATATGTATTTAACCCTACAAATATTATTTTCCCCAGATAATATATAGTGAAATAAGCCTAGAGAGGTTAATATATTTTCTTAAGTCATAAATCTCAAAGTACTGTATTGCTTTTACATGCTATTTAAACTGATTCAAAGCAAAAGAAGGTTGAAGGATATTAATGCTCAATAGTTTTGAGTTAGATAAGGCTCAAAAGTAATTTTTCTATGTTCCAACTTATATATTCTCAGTGCCACCATGACATGCTACATAAAGTATATACTCAAGAAATATCTGTTTAATGAATAAGTGTCAACATCACACATAAACATATTTAAACCCTTCTTATTCTTTATAAATAAATTATTTAATAAAACTTTGGTAACATGCTAAATACAATGAGAGAAGTTCTAGTAGACAAAAAAGCAGAATAGGTTTATTTAACATTATTTTTTAATGGAAATTCAGTGCTGGAAGGATGGATGTAGTTGAATACTTAACATACTATTGTGAACTCTTAACAAATACACACATATACACATACACATATGCATATTTTTATATGTGTGTTTATGTGTGTGAGAAAAATTCTCAAAAGTGCTACTGAATTTACAGATAATCGATGGGTATAGTAATCATTAAACATACAATAAAGAATATCAGATATAATCAGTGCTTCAAAAGATAAATAAAATTTGATTGAATAGAAAAAGCAACATGAAATATATAAGTTTTTGGTTTTTTGTTATCCTTACTTTCAGTACTATACAGAGAAAAATTTTGCCAGTCTCCAGCAGAGGCAGTTAGAAGTAAAATACTCTTCAATGTCTTATCCTCTGCTTATTTATTTTTCCTTTCTCTGATGGTTCATAAGAAATTTTATTTCTTTTTCCTTGTTCTCTGTTAACTTTGATAACCTCAGTCAATGTAAAGTTCTCTCATGTTACTTTGCCACCAAAAGTGGAGGAAGATAAAGCACCCCCAACTCAAATACCGCTGCACTCGGACCAGCCAAGCTTCCCCAAATCTAAAAGTTCATCCTATCCCTCTAAATTTGTATTCACTGAGGAGAACAGTCATGAAAATTATAAATTCTACAAGAAAACGAAAGTATTACTGTAAATGAAGCATAATGTAGTACTGATAAATGGGCAGGTAGAATCAGATTGTTAAGAGAGCAGGATGTCAAGTAGCACATACCTAGGAATTTGGATTGACTTACATTCTTTTCTTTAAAGAAGGCCTTAATGGGTTTACTGAAAACCAAAAATTATACAACTAATTTAAAAATCTTAAATTAACAAAAAGTTTTATTGTACATAAAACTTTGAAAGGTTAAAACACTACTCATACTTAGTCAATTCAGTGGCTGTGCCTTTTCTTGAAAATGAAAAAGACAAAAACAAACAAACAAAAAGGAAACCAGAAATCTAGTTACCACTATGAAAAAGGAAACGTAGCAGTTTCTCAAAGAACTAAAAAGTTTTCTTTATGCCAAACTATGAAAGATTTCTCTGTGAGACATTATTTAAGAAATACTAATAATGATAGAAAAAATTCACAGCTAACATGGAAGTAATCTCTCACAACTATTTCTGAAAAGAGTATTGGATTTCAAAAAAAAATCTTAATTCATCAGTGAATACTCACTAGAGGGCTAACTAGATAGCCTACTACTTTATAGTGCCCAAGGAATTAATAAAATTTTGTCTAAAAGAAGAGGCAAGGAGGGAGCTCATGATGAGGAATTGGTAGGAGCAAAGGCTTGGAGGTAAAAATAAATGGCATGTTCAGAAGATAGTTGAGTACTAGGTCTGAAATGTGGGGAGTATGTAAAAGGAGGTAAATTAAAAGAAAGAGCACCAGGACTTAAAAATCATAACAGCGAATATGAACTTTGTTGCCAACTGTGAGTCTTTCAATGATTCTGAGACAGAAGATTACATGATCTATGCTTTAAAATAATAATCATGTTAGCAAAGGATATATTAAACTGGTAATATGTCACAGGAAAGACAATTAGTTAAAAAGTTACCTAGGCAATATAAGAATCAAAGAGTACAAAACTGATTGCATACAATATATGAAGGAGGATTCTTCACATATTATTCTTAAGGTTCTATAGAAATTAATAAAAAAATCTTACAACTCAAAGAGAACACAGAAGAAGGTTCAGGTTTAAAACAATAAATTCATTACTAAGGTGATATTTATCCAAACTTATAGAACAGATAGTTACAGATTGATCCTAAATCTCAGGAATGAGAAAAAAGCTAGAGATGTACAGATATTAAATGTATATGCATAAAACTAACATTTTAAATGATGGCAGATGATATAAATATAAATGCAGACTGAAGGAGAAAAGAAAAAAGAATGATGACATAGTACTCTGAAGAGTATCTATAATTTTTGTTTACTTGTTTTTAAAATAGAATCTCACTATGGTTTCCAGGTTTGCCTAAAATGCCTAAGATCAAACAATCCTCCCACCACTGGCTCTTGAGCAGCTGGAGCTATAGGCATGCATCACTGAATTCAGCTTGAATATTTCTATAATATAAAGGAAAGCTAAGAGAAAATTCTGTGATAGAGAAGAGAGGCATGATAAATGAAACAGAAAGACAGAGATGCAAAGAAGAAATTTTAAAAGGCTGAGCTAAAACTACAGGTTTAATGGGGAATTTAAATACCGGGGGGGGGGGTCACTGTAGATAATATTGAGGACAGTACTGACTTATTATGAGAAGTCATTTTAGATAGCAATTATAGATGATTTCTAGATATGAGAGGCAAAGTGCTGAGGAAAATCTAAAAGTTTATATAATAAAGTGAAGTTTCTGACAATCTAATATTAAAATAATAGGATATAGAAGAATTAAAGTAGTCAAGTAGATTATAAAATTATAAAAATATAAATCAACATTTAAAATTATTCATAAGCATAAATTAGGTGTATGATTGTACTCTACTGACTAACATAGGCTGTTAATAATCCTTATTTTAACATTTCACCACAAAAGTAGTTTTCAACACTTTTTTTTTTTTTTTTTTTTTTTTTTTTTGGTGGAACCGGGAATTGAACTCAGACCCTCGCGCTTGCCAGGAAAGCGCTTATTCCACTGAGCCATCTCTCCAGCCCCCCTTCAACACTTTTAAGGTTGGAAAACTTCTATACATGTTAAGCCATAGGAAAGCTAGATAATTCAGCATTTTACCCCAGCTTTCTTATTAGACTTCTTCACTTTGATTCCACTTGGCAAAGATTCAAGTTGTATTTGGACTTTTGTTTTGCTGCTACTTTTGAGAAAGGGAGCAATGTCTATACTCATCTTTATTTTTGTGTTTTTAACAAAAAAAATTTTCTAACTTAGCTCCAAAGATCTCTTTTCTTTAGGATTCAAGATGCCCTAAAAATTCATCAAAATAAAAGATAATTATAATTAAAAAGTTAAGCATCAAAAAAAAAGAAAAGGAAAAGAGATCTGTAGAGGAAAAGAATCACATTCTGGGTAAGCCATTATGTATGTGCATATGTTTATGCAAGGGATGTTCTTCTATTTATTTTACTTGTGCCTTAAATTATTTGGTGACCCTCTCCTATAAGAGTAGATATTACTCCTTACTATCATTCTCTGCTTCTATAATTTTTCAAGCCAAATCACATTCTGGGTAAGCCAAATCACAATGTGTAAATATTTTTAAATATGTATTCCAAATAAACACAAAATTTGTATCTATTTCAAAACTTACTATTTTAATATTTTAAGTTGAAATCAATAAGCAATAAATGTATTTTAAATTAATATGAAGAATATACTCATGACCAAATTTCCAAAATATCATTTACTTCTAACTCAATTATCTTACGTATAGCAAAAAATGTTATATAAGGTCATCGCTAAGAATGTTATATAAGGTCATCACTAAGAATTGAATTATGAAGTTAATGAAATCCCTTATACCTTTAAGCACCCAAACCACCAAAATTTCGCTGATATAAAGGGTTGTAAAAAAACATGCAAAGCATTCTAGGTTGATAATACGTTTGTCTGGTGAGATCTTTTTTTCCAATGATAAAATGAGGAAGTGAAACGAAAGAAAAAGTATGGTTATGTATGTGCATATGTTTATGCAAGGGATGTTTTTCTATTTATTTTACTGGTGCCTTAAAATATTTTGTGACCCTCTCCTATAAGAGTAGATATTACTCATTACTAACATTCTCTGCTTCTATAATTGTTCAAGTTTCATAGTATAGATGTTTACTTTATTTCCACAGCTATATAAATGTTTCCCCCTTTCATCATTTACCTTTGCTTCATATCATTTACCTTTACTGTCTTCATATTAACTTCTTCTGAAAATGGAAATAATTAATTCTCTGGAATCAATCTCTGAAATAAAAGTGTCAACCAGGAGACTATTCCTTAATAAATAAGAGTTTGCTGCTTCTCTTAACTGGAAACCTAATCAGGTCTTAGTTATGGAAAATAAAAATTCACGATCTTACAGTTACTTAGTGAATGTACTTACAAAATCTTGCTTTATTCTGAAAAAGTAAGCATTAGAAAATATGACTTTTTAACCTGACGCAACCATTTTGCCATACAAAATAAATTTTCCAGGGCCGGGGAGATGGCTCAGAGGAATAAGTGCTGCCCTGGCAAGCGCAAGGGCCTGAGTTCAATCCCCATGTTCCACCAAAAAATAAATAAATAAATAAAATAATAAATAAATAAATAAATAAATTTTCTAAGGAAGGTATAAATAATGTTTCTTAAGACCTTATGGACAATAAACTGAGATCATAAGGAAAAACCTTACAGAAAAGAAAAAGTGCTGAGACAAAATTAGAGACAAGAATACCGCAAAAATGACACGACTCCAAGTATATAAAATGCAAAAACAAAAAACAAAGTTGGCAGTCAAGGCATAATGCTCACTCAGGAAAATAATCCAAAAATGAAACTTACATGAATAACAAAAAAGAGTGAGAGTCATGGGCTTAGAACCAGGTATAGTTTCCCAATGATTAATATACTGATAAAGTATAAATCTTACAAAAGAAAAATACACAAAGTGACAAAACTCTTTTCAAATACTTTAGAAGTCACTTACCTCATCATAATAAACTCTCAGTTCTGCTCTTTTAGATTTCAAGTCCCAGAATACTACAGTACCATTCTCATAACCTATTAGCAGCTGAAAAATATTAAAACAATTATTTGCTTAATGTTGATATTAAACAAGGTTCTAATAAAAATAATAAAATCATACCACATTATACAACTTTACTTATAATATCTATTTTTCTAGAACTGTTTTATGTTTTCTTTTTCTTTTTCTTTTTTTTTTTCCCTTTGGTGGAACTGGGGATTGAACTCAGGTCCTTGCGCTTGCCAGGGAAGCGCTTATTCCACTGAACCATCTCCCTGGCCCCATGTTTTCTTTTGTGGTCTTTTTGGGACAGGGTTTCACAACACAGTTCAGGGGGCCCTTGAACTTGCACCAATCTTCCTACCCCAGCTTCCTGAGTGCTGCAATTGTAGGCATGCACACTACACCTGGCTTAGAAATTTGATGTAAGTTTCCTACATTAAAATATTTTCATAGGATGGTTTATACAACTATACTGTGGATTTCTGCTGGCCTGTGAAAAGTGCAGTTAATAATTTGCTTTGTCTCTTTTTCTTCAATTCTTGGTCCTTTTTCTCTTAATTTCTTATATTTTTCTTTTTTCTTTCTTCTATTTTGCATGCATATATCTGGTAATATGAACAACTAATTTGAAGACAACACTATTCATTACAACAAATACTCTGAAATTCATATCATTTTACTTAGTGAAATTCTGTTATCATTTATAATTTTTCTGTTTTAATACTATTTAGTACTCTAAAAATTTAAAAAATTAAAAAGGTGTTTTCATCACAAAGAAATTGAGGAGACATATATGTCATATCAAACACCACATAATATCATATAAATATGTATACATTTATGGATAATTAAAATGGCAAATCAATTTTGCTTCAATATAAACATTTACTAATAAATATTATGCCTAATTCTAAAGAAAAATTAGGGAGGCATGTAAATATATATGACACAATACAAAAATAAGTGTAAAAATCAGATGAAAAGAATGAAATAGAAAGTGAAGATGAAAAGGGACCCTTAACCAATTATCAATACAGTAACTCAGTGTTATGCACTTAAAATATATGGCAAGAGATTTAGCTTCAAACTTCTTTATATCAAATCCTACATCCTTTACCATTAATTATCTTACACTAACAGCTGATAAACCCACCAAATTCATAAAATTATTCAAGAAATTCATATTTCTAAGACAATAATAAGGGTAATTTTAAAATATAAGCACTTGAGAACTAATAAAATTTTAATATTATACTATTAAAGCAATATATCACAATTTTGATGCTATAATATACTTAGAAATTAAATGACAATTTCAAATTTTGACAAAATTGAACTTCTTTACATACTAACTTAAGATAAATTTTTTTACACAAACATCAAAGATAAATATATATTCAAATATTTATTAAAATAAAATTCATATAGTCACAAACTTTAGTAAGATACATTTTAACTTCAATCTTTTTTACATACAGAAAGAAAATGAGTAATATAGTTTTTTCAAACTTGGAACCATATGTCATAGTCTTTTCCTAATATACTATTGTACTTCATGAAAATAAATATCTCAATGATAAAAGTTGTCTATAAAAATTAGTAATAGCATTGGTAAATCAGAATAAACTGAGCATCAGAATATCATAAATAGATAATTACATAATACTATGACACAAGAAATATGCCACTAAAATCACTCACAGAATGAAGGAAGAAATAAGCAGATCCTGACATTTAGGAGACATCAAATAAGGTTACTCTGTACTGATGGGGGATCAAGACCAAAGAACCCCACTACACAATCACATTTGTCCACACCAAAATATTTACAATGTCCAAGTCATAAATGATACATGTATAATTTTTTAAAGTCTCTCACAATATAAGTAACAAAAAAGCAAATGAATAGAATAACTTGTTCTTTATATTATCAGAATCAGTGACCCCTGAAGAAAAGCAGCTGTTAATTATTAAATTATTCAATAACAAAGGATCAAAATTATACATACTATATTCAAACCACAGTGATAATCAGAAGTCAGGAACAAAAACATTTTGGAAGCTAAAACACAGTTCTATTTAACTAATAGGCAAAGAAACAGCCTTAGCTAACTGTATGAAATAGAAGTAGTGAAAATACTTCATATTGAAACTTGTGGGAGACAGATTATCTTAAATACATAAGAAAATTAGAATTTTCAAGTGTTTCATGAAATCAGCATTTGACTTTATTTTTTTAATTTTATGCATTTGATACAAGGTCTTGCTATGCAACTCGGACTCGGTTGGCACAGGGCCAGCACAGCATGAGGTACCAGGGACTGAACTCCATTTCTTGTGCTTACCAGGTAGGCACTTAGATTGCTGAGCTATTTCCCCAGCTCAGCATTTTATTTTATTTTATTTTTTTAATTAATTTTATTGAGAAAGAAATAGCAATAAGACAGTTTCAAAACAGGTTAAGACAGTTACAATAATTAATACATTGCATATGGTTGTCTTCATAATAGTTATTCATAGTACAAGATGCAGACATGATATCATGTCTAAACAATATTAGTACAAATCTTTCTTCTCATTGAATTAAGAAAAAACAGCTGTATATCTAACCTAACTAATTTGTATATACAGATATATAATATTTTTACTACAAAATGGTCCTTCATTTATATCCCCCTTCTTTGTTTAGTTTTGTCAGAGATGGGTAATCCATTGCCATTCAAATATTATAGGTGCATGAATTCAGCCAAACAATTCAATATAGTCAAGTAGACCATAAGAGTAGTGGGTTATCTGCAGGACTGGCAATGTCAGAAGTTGTTGACTTGAGTCTATTCCAGCTCAGCATATTAATATGGCTTTATGTTTTATACCTCGTGTTTACATTTTTCTGCTGGTTGTTAAGATCAAAAAAAGCAAGACCTGTATAACAAAAAAATGTAACTTTTGTATCTGACAAGGTCAGTTAAGTCCCCTCAGGATTCACCCTGAAAGCATGTAGCAGTTTGTACATCTTTTGTCAGTGTCAGCCATGTGGATGAGTCACAAGGCCATTGCTTGACCATTTTGCTCTCTGTGAAAGCCTGAGAGAACGTTTTCTCTCTAGGTGACTCTCCTTAGGCACACCCTACATCATTGATCACTTTCCTCTGTGGCCTCATAATTCCCTGGAATGGAAAATTTGGGAGGTATTTGACTTTTAAATGTCAAGGAAAGAGTGAGTTTCAGAAAGAGAAACAATAATGAAACATAAATCAAGAATGTTTTTATATCTTTCATAAAGTTTGAAAGTTTTATATGGGCTCTTCTCTTCATTACCTCTTCCAAAAGAATATAGTTTCTATAATTTAATATGCAACATTCTAGGGCCAGAGAGATAGCTCAGTAAATAAGCGCTTGCCTGGCAAGTGCAAGGGCCTGAGTTCAATCCCTGGTTCTGAAAAAAAAAAAAATCTGAATTTTTTTTACTATTTGTATTTGTTTCAATGTGGATGCCCTTAGGTATTCAGAGGATATTATCTACTCTAAAATATAGGCTACTTTACTTCTTTTTTTCCAATTTTTATTCCTTTTGTATTTATCTAATTGCACTAGTAAAATATCTAATAGTGTTTAAGTAGTGGAGAGGGTAAGTATGTGTGGCTTCTTCCTCACTTCAGTGACAGGGCCTCTAGTGTTTCCTCATTAACTATCTGGAGTTCCTGGACTCTAAATATGAGAGGAAAAGAGGAAAAGGCAAGAGGGCTGTAACCAGTGGAAGAGAAAAGAAATCAAAGAAAAATGGAAGGAAAAAAAGGGAGGAAAAGATGGATTGCTTCATTTGATTAATATTCTATAATTTTCTTTTATTAGGTACTTAATTTTTAAATATGTTTAAATATTTAATGAGTTATAATGAAACATATCTATGAAATTACTACCAAAGAGTTAAATAGACAATTCAAGAAAAACAAAACAAACCATTCAGAAGCTTATTTCACATCCTTACCTGGTCAAGTAGCCTGTTTTTCTTTTTCAAAAGTAACCACTATCCTGATTTCTACCATAGGAAGCTATCGTTACCCTCTTTTCAATTTTATATAAGTGGAATTATACCTCATATATTATTCTGTCTTGATTTTATTTCTATTTTATTTTTTGAGGGTCACTCAGTTTCAATACTGAACCCATATTCCATTGTTTTTATGCCATAGTATATTTATTTTGTGATTAATATAATAATGTTGCCATGAACATAGACACCCTGTGTGCAAAGCATACCTTGGGGCATATTATGACTATCCAACGTTAATAGATGCTGTCAAGGTTTCCAGAGTGTTTTTACAAGTTTTCATTTACCCAATCTGCAATTCCAACTCCATCCCATCTTCTCTAATGACTAATATTATCATGATCAGCACAGTATTTAACAGAAGAGATATAGTGTAGTAATCTTTTGCCTCATTTCTGAGCACACCTGGAAATCTTTTATTAATTTGCCATTAAGAAGGTATTTTTGTAGCTTTGGTTAGATTCACCAAAGTTCAGATTCATGAATTTCTTTTCCTTGAGAACCAGAAGATTTTTATTATTAAAAAAACTCAAATTTCATTAAATACTTCTTGTGCATTTTTGTACTTCCTATTTCTGTTAATTTCCTAAAGGTCAAACTAAGTATACTGCTAGCACAAATGAAAAATTGGCTGTGATCCTTTGTACCTTCTCATTTATTCTTGATAAGATTTGTCAGCAATTCATTAATTTTGTCAGTGTTTTCAAAGAAAAAAATTTGTTATTGCTAATATTCTAAAATTTTCCTATTCTTTTAATTTCTCATATCTT
>NW_004524723.1:7090042-7091140 GCF_000260255.1 Octodon degus
GGTCTGCTCTCTAGAATTTATAAAGAACTAAAAAAACTAGGGCCCCAAAATTTAAAGACCCAGTCCAGAAATGGGCATCTGAGATGAACACACACTTCTCAGAGGATGAAATTAAAGAAGTGAATAAATATATGAAAAAGTGCTCCATATCACTAGCCATCCGCGAAATGCAAATTAAAACAACATTGAGATATGATCTCACCCCAGAGAGAATGGCTATCATAAAGAAATCAACCAACAACAAATGTTGGAGAGGATGCGGGGAAAAAGGAACCCTTCTCCACTGCTGGTGGGAATGTAGACTGGTGCAACCATTATGGAAATCAGTGTGGAGACTCCTTAGAAATCTTGGACTGGAAATCCCATTTAAACCAGCTATTCTACTAGGAATTTTCATGGACGATTTGAAAACATTGTATCATAGTGATATATGTCTGCCTATGTTTATAGCAGCACAATTTGTGATAGCCAAATCCTGGAAACAACCAAGATGCCCATCACCTGAGGAATGGTTGAAAAAGATACAGTATTTTTACACAATGGAATATTACTCAGCTATAAAGAATGATAATCTCAAAGCCTTTATATTGAAGTGGATGCCACTTGAAAATATACTCATATGTGAAATAAACCAGACACACATGTGTAAATATCATATATATTCCCTAGTATAAGAACTCAAAAGAAGAAATACAAATAGAAAGATATAATACAACTAAAAGGAGAGCAGAAAGTCCAGGACTAACTAATGAAGAGAGGGAAAGGAGAAGAGCTATGAAACATGATAGGGACAAGCCATACAGTTATATGGGTAACAGAAGATGGGTAAAGCAATGATCCTGAGAATCTCCAGAAGATTTTTGAATCTATCAGTTAATTGCAAAGATTCTCACCCTGACTAACTATATATACTGATACCTCTGAACTAAGCAACTGCATTGAAGATGGTAATCTCTAATAGTTGTTTCATGCTTGGAGTGCCTGTCATTCTGGTGTTCTGAATATGGGCTGCTGGTCATGACATGCCAGTTGCTGCTGTGCCCTCTCTCGGGTAGATGACTGTTCAAAAAGAAGGGGGTGGTGAATGAAGGCAAGAGA
>NW_004524723.1:7091240-7091824 GCF_000260255.1 Octodon degus
TTCATGCTTGGAGTGCCTGTCATTCTGGTCTTCTGAATACAGGCTGCTTGACATGATATGCCAGTTGCTGCTGTGCTGTCTCTCAGGTAGATGATTGTTCAAAACAAAGAGGGTGGTAAATGAAGGCAGGAGACAGGATAAGGAATGTTGTGGAACTGTCCTACTTCAAGGTTGTATATGGTTAGATTTCTGGACTTATGTGTAAACATAAGAATTATATAATTCTTTATGCCTATTTTTAAAATATATTCTAATTTTATATGTTTTTATCATATTCTGTAGGGACTTAAAGTTCAACATATCAATACTTGATGAAAAATACCTGTTCCATGTTATACCTACAATGTTTGATATTCAGACAGATAGTGAGGTTAAGCTTAATAGCCTAGGTTGTATGGTAATAACAATAAGCTTGTCTACTGAAGGGTTAACAGCCCTAATGTGCAGACCAAAATTAGAGAAAAAGGAGGGCTGCAAGGAAAGCCAACATTTTGGCCCTAGCCTTCCAAGGTCAATTAAGCCTCACAACATATGAGAACTTGTAGTGTACTGTCATGTAACTCAGTAGTGTCCCAAATTTTCTG
>NW_004524723.1:7092782-7107825 GCF_000260255.1 Octodon degus
GCTGTATTAATATGCTGAGCTGTGAAAGGCTCAAGTCAACGATTTCTGACATTGCCAGTCCTATGGATAACCTACTACTATTATGGACTAATGGACTATATTGAATGATTTTGTTGAATTCATGGACCTACAATATTTGAATGGCAATGGAATACCCATCTCTAACAAAACTAAACAAAAAAAGGGGATACAAAGGAAGGACCATTTTGTATGTGTATATACAAAATAGGACTGATATACAGTACTTTCTCTTAATTCAACGAGAAGAAAGATTTGTACTAATAGTATTTGGACAGGACATCATGTGTGTATCTTGTACTATGAGTAACCCTAAGAAGTTAACAATATGCAATGTATTAATTATTGAAACTGTCCTATTAATTGGTTTTGAAACTGTCTCATTGCTGTTTGTCTATAAAATTAATGAAAAAAACAAAGTGCAGGAAAAAAAAAAGAGAGAATGAGAGATTGTGAGTTCTTTCACATGAACATAGAAGACAAGTTCCAAGATCTACAGTGTGAATTGGCAAACTGGAGAACCAGGAATATCGATGGTGTTCCAGACTGAATGTAATGGCTGGGAACCAGTAAAACTAATTGTGTAGTTATGGCCTGAAGTCCAGGAGGTACAAGGACCAGGAAAGCCTTATGTTTTAGTTAGAGTCCACAGGGCAGAATAAAGCTGATGTAGTTCTGAAATAGAAGAGCATGAAGAATCTCTCTTACACAGGAGAGGGCCATACTTTTTGTTATCTCTAGGCCTTCAACTGATTGATAAGACCCACCCACATTATAGAGAACAAGCTCTTTACCTACAAAGTAAATGTTAATCTCACCCAAGAACATCTCCACAGATATACCCAGGATGTTTGACCAAATATTTGGGCACCACAAGGCCCAGTCACACTGGTACATAAAATTAATCATTGCACCTTTTTTTTTCATTTTTTTTTACTGAGTTTAATTCACTAGTTTTCTAACTTATTAACCTGGACATGAAGACCATCAAGTTTCAACTTTTTAGTAAAATGAATTAAAAGCTATTGATTTCCTACTAGACACAGCTATTCTAAATAATATCTATAATGTGATTTAGTTTAAAATATATTCCAATTTTGAACAGATTTCTTTGACATAAGCTATTCAGAAGTATAATGCTTTATCACCAACCATTTGGGTCTTTTTTTCCTTATACTATTAATGTTCCTGTGGTTGGAAAATACAATATGTATTTTAACCTTGTGAAAGTTATTGAAACACATATTATTCAGCAAATATACACCTTTGGTAAATATTCTACATGCACATGAACGTACTGAATATACTGTAACTGTTGAGTGTCATGCACTATAACATGTCAATTAAAGTAAGTTAATCATGTGATTGAAACTATCTTTATTCTAATTTGCTCTTCTCAGTGATTGGGAAAGTTGTGTTAAAATCTTTAAGTAGAATTGTAGACTGAAGTAGATTTTTTCTTCTTTTGTTAAGTTTGCTCAGTTTTTTGCAACTCTATCAACCTACAAACACATTCATATACCAATGAATCAGGCAAAGTGAAAAGGTGGTTCAGATATGAACGCATAGAAAGCACTGCCTATACATTAAAGATATACAATTAGGCATATACCAATTTCAAATTATTATTTTTCTTACTGAATTTTCCCCTTTTATCTTTTCCTTTAGAAGAGAAGAAGAAAGCAAAAGTTGATTAATAGTTTATCTGTTTTCTACACATTTATCTAATATATGTGTATTGATCATTATTTGGTTAGTGCTATCTACAAAGATGGAAATTTTTTTATGACATGTCAAAGTACACCATAAATTAGTACTTTTGCTATTTTCTGGAAACTGTGCAGTTTATCATGGAAACTGGCCCACATAATTACAGGGCCCAAAAATAAAATTATGGAGGCCAAGAAGTTCCACAATAGCCTATCTGCAAGGTAGCTAAGAAGACAGTTTTTCAGTCTGAGTCTGAAAGCCTGAGAACCAGGGAAACTGAAGGACATTGGTCTCTAGGTGTCTTAACAATGGAGCACTGACCTTCAAAGCAGAGAAAGACAGATATCTCAACTTTAGATGAGAGTATATTTACTTTTTCTTGATTTTTTTCCTTGAGCCTTCAATAGATTGGGTGCCACCCTCTTACACTGAAGGCAGATATTCTTCATTCAGTCTATATGCTGATCTCTTTTTGAAACACTTTATGTATTTAGTACTGGGTCTAAAGGGTCTCACTACACATATCAGACTCATAGTGCTCTTCCTGTTTTCAGCCTCCCAAGAACTGGGATTACAGGCACATGTCACCATGCCTAGTCTCAATCACTATCTCAGCGCACCCTGAGGACACAGCCAGCATGGCATGTCGGGGATTGAACCCCAGTCCCTAGGTCTGTTGAAACACATTTAACACTCAGAAAACAATGCTTTTCTATTTTTCTTTTTCCATTGCTGGAGATTAATTCTAGGGATTGTTGCATAAGTTAAGCAAGCATTCTGCCATTTAGCTATATCCTCAGCCCAGAAATGTTCTATCATTTATATGGATATTACTTAACCTAGACAATTTGACACATACAATTAATCATTTCAAAGACCTTAGAAATGAAATTAAGGGGACTTTATCTTTTTGTTTATTTTCTCTAGTACTTTAATCTTCAAAATATTTCATTCTTAGAAGCCATTTCATGTACTCTAAAATATTCCCTTGGTATAATACACATTTGTAGACCTTTTTTATTCCTTCATCTCTGCTCATATACAGTACAATGGATGAATTTTATTTTCTTACGGTCTTTGATTTTTCCTTAGTGAAGATTTCCTGTTAATGAGTTTTTGAAAATTTTCTTTGTGGAAAACATTTTAATTTGATGACATGTTTTCAAAGATATTTTTGTTGTAAATACAGAATTCTGTTCAAGCAATTGCTTCCTTTGTAAAATGTATTTAGTACAGATTGGACTCACAGTGATCCTCCCATTTTCAGCCTCTCAAGCAGTGGGATTAAAGGCACCCACCACCACACCCAGTCTCAGTAGTCATCTCAGTATGCATCTAAGACTAAGCAGGTGTTTTATCTGCTGAGCTATCTGGCCGGCCCTGCTTTCTTCCTTAACACCGCTGACATTATCTTGCTTATTTTCTATTTTTATGTTAATATATCTTCTCTTCACTTGTTTTCTTTCCTATATTGTTTGAAGATTTTTCTCTGTCTTAGGTAATGTGATTATTAACCTCCTTTGAGTCTGTGTCTGTAGAGCATCTTGATCCATGACATTGCATCACCTCTAGAAAGTATCTAATGATTAGTGATATTAAGCATTTTTCATATGCCTGTTTAACATCAGTATATCATTCTTAGAGAAATATCTAATCAAGTCCTAGGCACAGTTTTAGATTAGGATAGATTTTCTTCTTATTGAATTGTAGGAGATTTTTATGTACTCTGTTATTATCCTTTATCAGATACATGGCAAGCAAAATGTTTTACCTATTCTGTACATTGCCTTTTCCCTCTGTTCTTTCTTTACATTAAAGAGGCTTTTTAGTTGGCTATAGTTCTACTTGATTATGTCTCCAATGCTTATGGAATAATATTAAGTCATTCCCAAGATCAATATCATCAAACTTTTCCCCTATGTTTTCTCCTAACAGTTTTATAACTTAAGGTCATATTTTAAGTACTCAATCCATTTGAGTTAATTTTTTAAAATCTGTTTTAAATTTTTATTTATTTGGTACAGGGTCTTGCTATGCATCTTAGACTCACAGTGATCCTCCTGGGATTACTAATAGTAATCCCAGCCTCCCCAGCACTGGGATTACAGGTGTGCACTACCACAAGTGGTTTCTGTGGCCAGCTTGGCATTTCTGGGGTTTCAGGGGCCAGGACAGCATGAGGTACTAGAGATCAAACCAGGATGCTTGTGCTTGCTAGCCAGGCACTTAGACCACCAAGCTATCTCCCCAGCTCCTTGAGTTGATTTCTGAGTATAAGACATAAAGGAAATTACAGTGTTTTATATGTTGATGCTAATTTTTCCAACCCATCTGTTCATCAGAGTATTGTTACATTATTGTATATTTTTGGCACCTTTCTGAAAGGTCAGTTGACTTTATATGTGGATTTATTTCTGAGCTTTTTATTGTGTTATATTGTTCTATAAGTTTGCTTCCCTTTTTTTAATTCCTTGAAAGTAAAGTTAGGTTGTTTAAGATATTCTATAGTATTAATGCAGACTAGTATTCCTAGGACTTTCCTTTTAATACTTATTTTATTGTATCCCATCATTTTGATATGGTATATTCTGTTTATGTCACAGTTATTTTTATTTCCTAATCAGCAAATATTCAAGAAATTTTTAAATTTCCAAATATTTATGAATTTTAAAGTTTCCATTTGAAGACTGGGCGTGGTGATGCATGCCTGTAATCCCAGCACTTGGGAAGCTGAAAACAGGAGGATCACTATGAGTTCAATCTGTGTAGTGAGACCCTATAAACCCTGCAGACCCTGTACTAAATGCAAAAAAAATAAAGTTTTCATTTGCTATTTATTTCTAGTTTTATTTCTTAGTGATCAGACAGACTATGATTTTAATATTCATATATGTGTGAAGATTTGTTATGTGTAATGGACAGTGTTCCATGTATGCTTGAGAAAAATGTATATTCTGATGCAGCTGGGTGACAATTTTGATATGTATCTGTTAAATCCATTTGGTTTGTAGTGTTACTTTACTTCTTGGAAATCTTTTGATTTTCTGTTTGATTAATCTGCCCACTATTAAAAGAGGAGTATTGAAAGTTCTGGAGGCTCGTGCGGGCAGGCTTCGCATCTGCGGCAGGGACAGTGAGGGCACTGGTGACCATGAGATCCGTGTGGCTGCTCAAAAGCCCCTTCCTGTACAGCCTGCTCTGGGCCTTTGGCGCTTCATGTGCCAGAGCCCATGAGCCTGGGGCCAACGCTGTCTACCCTGGCAGAGTGGGCCTAGACAAGCACAGGGTGCATGACCCAGAGCATATCATGGAGCATCTGGAAGGTGTCATTAACAAACCAGAAGCCACGATGTCCCCACAAGAATTGCAGCTCCATTATTTCAAAATGCATGACTACAATGGCAATAACCTGCTTGATGGCCTGGAGCTCTCCACTGCCATCACTCGTGTGCATAAAGAGGAAGGAAGTGAGCAAGTGCCATTCATGAGTGAAGAGGAGCTGATTAGCATAAATGATGGTGTTTTGTGATATGACAAGAACAATGATGGATACATTGATTATGCTGAATTTGCAAAGTCACTCCAGTAGAGCTGATGTGGCCACCCAGTTAGCTGCACCCTGACCTGCACTAATGTGAGGGAAAGCTTTTGGTAACCCGAAGTACCTCACTCCCACCTACCACCGCAACCACCACAATGTTGTTGTAGAAATCTGTAACAACTTGTTACACTGGGGTGAGAAAGAAAAATCAACACAAATAGAAGAGAAAAGGGCAGGATATCTTGTGGTCCCTAAGTGCTGTTGTAACTCTTATTGGACAAAGTCTTAATGAAATAATCCTTGTGAGGATGTTGGAGAAGGAGAGCCGAGAACTCAGGAACTGAACTGTAGTGCTCTGCTCGTTTCTTAATTTTGATTCGTGCTACAGGGAAGGTGGGACAGAAAGCTTTGCCAGCCAGACACACTTTTCAGTCACAGGGTGGGAAGGTATGGAGTGAAAGCCAGCAGTGTCCCCTGACCTGCCTTCCTGCGAGCAGGCCAGTGTCCTGCGGATCTCCTGTGTTGTAGGTGATCACCTGCTCAGGGCGAGTGTCAAGGCCACAGCATAAGATTGTCCAATACTGAGTTTAGCTGGCTACATTCTGTATCCCCTGGCATGTTGGAAACGATACGCCATTGGCCAAAGTCATTCATCTTGCAGTTTTCAGTATTTTATGTAACTGCTGCCGCATCCTCATACTTTACTTCTTTTCTCTGACCTTCAGCCTGGAAAAGATTTTGAATTGAAAAGCATTCTCTCTCCCTAACACACAGTTTTTACTTTCTTAATATCTGTGTGTGTATCTTGTTCCCAGGGTTTCCTTTTTGTAGTTTAGGGATGATTAGTCATGTGAGGACTTGGTAAGGAAGGTCCAAGTCGTTGAGCTGCTCGAGCCCCAGTGGGAAATGATCTTCCAGCATGCACAGTGCTGAAGTTACTCCTAGTTCGGTTTCTCTGGTGCTGGATATCAAACCATGGGCCTCACATGCACCAGCGAGTGCGCTGCTGCTGCTGCGCTGCAGTCCCAGCCCTGATCAAGTTCTACTCTGAAGGAATGTTGTTTAATTACCTCTTTTAACCTGAACCTGTAAATTTTTTTTTTAATCCATCAATTCTTTCAGGGGAGAGTAGGAAGGGAATCCTAAACTCTCTTAACAGTGTGAATCTCAATAGTATTTGAAAGTGAGAAGCTTCAGGTGGGTTTGTTGGTTATGACAGACATGCTGTAATAGAAAACCCAAAATGATAGTTGAATGGGAAAAAGAAACTGCATAAAATTTGCTGCAAGACATAGAGACTTATTTTCTTTATTAAAGTATTCTTATAAAAAAGTGTATGTATTTGTAAAAATGGTTTCTTGTGTCAAGTTTTGTGCAATCAGAGCTGACTTATAAACTATTCTTGTAATATCTCATTATTTTGGAAGATTTATATAATGAATTCTGGCTCTATGACCAATAAAACAAAATGATGTGCAAAAAGAAAAAAAAAAGAAAGTTCCTACTGCTATTATATTCCTATTACTAATATTATATATTCCTACTACATCTCCTTTTTCTTTTAATTGTTAATATTTGATTTTTTTAAATTAGGTATTTTCATGTTGGTTGCTCATATTCAGTAAAGCCCTGATTTGCAAACATAATTTGTTCTGGAAAAATGATTGTATCCAAAGTACTTGCATGTCAAAGTGAATTTCCCCATTAAGAAATAATGGAAACTCAGGTGATTCATTCCACAGATGAAAATTATTCATACAAAAATGATTATAATACTGTACTATAATACAGTAATAAGGTAATAAAGGCAATATAAAGCATTAAGAACAATAAACAAATGAATTTGCACTTGCTTTAGAAAACTTTCATGCCAGGTGTAAAGAAACTCCAGAGAGAAAGGTTATTGTGGGGGGCAAATTTCACTATCACTAAGGGAATCACTGTTAATAGAATTTTTTTCTTTTTCTGCAGCTTTAACAAAGAATTGATCCAATGACCCTTGCTTTTACCTCCTTTAGAGGATTTTGCAAAAATGTGATAGAGTATTAATTATCATCAAACAGATTTTATCACTTAGTTGACAAAGCCTTATTCAGGTGGTGTTTTTCTATAAACTTTGGAGTTTCCTACATTTTAAAAATCTTAATCTCATTTGAACAGAGGATCCATTCACTTTTTCTCCTCAACCACTGCAGAGACAATCTCTGCTATAACCTCTTGCTGTCTACAGGCAATCAAACATGATCCCACAGTGAGAAAAAAAAAAAAAGAGATAAACCATTGGCTCAGCCTACAGGTGTGGAACTTAAGCTGGTACTGGTCTAATCTTTTAAGAATTTAGAAGGACTCTGGATGGCCTTTGGGATCCTGGTGAATCTGACCCATACCCACCTGCATAGAAGCTTTGTTCAGCATCAGCAGTCACCACTACTAGTAGTGTGAGCCTTGGTGAGTCCGACCATGCTCCCCACTGTGGTAGGAACCTTCCTGTACTATGGCGCACTACGGTCTCACCACCACTAAGTCTAGGTGATTATCAGGAGCTTCTGAAATGCCAAAACGCAGGAACAAAAGACAATCTCAATCCTCCAGCCCACCCAGAACAAATCCAGGAGACAAGGACATAAAAGAACTTGGAAGTCACATACCTGAAATTTCTGAAATGATATCAACTAAAGTAGAGAAACAAGTCCATCATGGTATAGAAGAAATAAGATCAGCACTAATCTCTCAGGTCAAAAAAAGAAATGACAACAATCATGAAAAAATTGCTCAGCACAGCTAAAGAAGACATAGATAAAACTAGAGTAAAATAGAAAAATATGGAAACACTGAACAATACAGGAAAGAGATAGAATACATGAAACAGATTCAAACAGACATCCAGGAAATTACAAATTTCAGTGAGAGTTGGCAAAACTGCTTGAAAGAAACTGAAGATAGACTTTCAGACCTTGAGGACAGCAGTGCTGCTAACAAATGTGAAAGTAAAGATCTCTTAAAACTAACAAGGAAATAACAATTCAGTAGCTACAAGATAACACAAAGAAAAACAATGTAAGAATAATAGATGTCAATGAAACAGCAGGAGACAACAGAAAAGACATAAAAAGACTATTTGCAGAAGTACTAGCAGAAAATTTTTCAAACATGAAAAAAAGAATCTGACATTCAGTTAAGTGAGGCATATAAAATTCCAAAAATCCAAAATCAAAATAAATCAACACCTAGACACATAATAGTCAACGTTCCAGAAATTCAGTGAAAGAATAGATTAAAGGCTGTTAGATAGAACAAAAAGATCACTTACAATGGAAAGCCAAACAGAATCATGGCAGATTTCTCAACACAAATCATTAAATCAATAAGAACTTGGAGTGAAGTATTGCAGGTCCTGAAAGAAAATAAGTTCCAAGCCAGATTGATGTACCCTGTGAAACTATCTATCAAATTCAATGGCAAGATAAGATTCCTCCATGACAAGAACTGAAGAAATTCATCAACACAAAACCAACTCTACAAAGAGTATTGACAGATATTCTAGAAAGAGACAAACAACCACAGCTTTAAGAACAACAATAGAAAGGGACCACCAAACAGCAAGTAATTAAAAAGACCCATTGGCTCAATTATGATCATGTGACATTCTGTAACACATATTACTCATATTGCAAGACTGCTTGTTTATCAAGTTCAAGTTTTTTAGAAATATATTGTCTGTGGGTCACTCACAAAATAAGTTACTCACAATGCCAGATTTTACTGGTATTTATGATTGTTTTTCCAAAAGTGGGCTTTGCTATTATATAATGTTCTTTTTTGTCCCTTGTGATAATTTTTAACTTAAAGTTTATGGTATCTAAAACAACTACAGCTATCCCTCCTTTTGCATATCTTTTCCTATCTTCATTTTTTTTTCTTTTTAAATGTATTTTTATACAGGGTCTCACTACACAGATCAAACTTGTAGTGATGCACTTGTTCTCAGTTCCCCAAGTGCTTCGATTACAGCTGTGAGCCACCATGCCCAGTCTCAGTCGCCATTTCAGGGTGCCCTAGGGACGGGGTTCTTACAGCAGGCCCTTTAGTCCACTGAGTTATCTGGCCAGCCCCTATCTTCATTTTTGTGTCTTTAAATTTTAAGTAAATTCCTTGTAAATGACATATAAATCGTTTTGTCTCTCATCCTGTGGATGACTTTTTAAAAAGCTGAAATATTTTGAGAATTTTTTTGTGTAACTTCTAAAAAGCATAATTTGTGTGTATGTTTATGTGGTGTTTTACACATAAAATATAAGACTTTTTTAAGTTGATAACTTGCTTTTAATAATATGCCAAAGCTCTAAACATTAATCTCTCCTCCCCAACATAATGTATAATATTTTGTTCCTATCTCTCCTATTCATATTGTATATTTTCAGTTTTAGCTCTTTGAATATATTTTAACTTTTATGTAAGAATTAAGTGAATAACCAATATTAAAGCACAATATTTTGGATATGTGTATATATTTACGTTTACAAATGTTTCAGACTGCTGCTATTATTGGCATTTAACATCCTTTTGTTTCAATTTGGAAAACAATTTACCATTTCTTACAAGGCAGATTTAGTACAGATAAACTTCCCCAGCTTTTATTTATCTGAAAAAAATCTTTATCATATTTTTGAAGGATAGCTTTGCTGCTTATGGTATTCTTTTTTTTTTCTCTTTTCTTTTCTTTTCTTTTCTTTTCTTTTTTTTGGTACCAGGGATTGAACTTACAACTTTGCACTTTCCAGGCAGGTGTTATGCTGCTGAGCTGTCTTCCTAGCCCCTGTTTATGGTATTCTTGCTTGGCAGAATTTTTCCTCTTTTTCTTTCAGCACTTCAAACATACAAATCCACTCTCTTCTGGCTTGTAATTTTCTTACTTTAAAAAATGGCAATTTTATGAGAAAATCCTTTTATGTAGCAAGTTATTCTTTTAGTTTTCAACATTATTTTTAATCTTTGACAGTTTAGTCATAATATGCCTCAAGGTAGATATCTTCTGGGTTATTTGACGTTCTTTGGGCTCATTGCATATGGATACCCAATTCCTTCTCCACATTTGGGAGGTTATTATTTCAGTCATTATTTCTTTGGAAACCTTTCTGATTCTTTATTTCCTCTTCTGAGAATTCTATAACACATGTATTGGTCTACTTGATGGCATATCATAGGTCTCTTAATCTTCAGTTTTTTCATTCTTTTTTTCCTTTTGAATCTAACTGAACTATTTCCAGACACCTTTTAATTTCATCATCCTTTCCCTGATTTGATTTGGTCCAATACTGATTCCTATTATGAATTTTTCAGGTCTTTTTTCTGAAAGTTTGTGATTTCTGTTTGCTACTTTTACATATTTTCTTCAGTTAAACCTTCATTTGTTCATACATTTTCTTGACCTCAATAAGTATTTATGAGAGTTATTTTTATTAGTTGTCAGGTAAATGTTTCATTAGGGTTTGTTTCAGATTTATATTGTTCAGTTGTATAGAACATCTTTATCACATTCTTCACTTTCCTTGAGTTTTTATGTTAGTGTTGGATGATTACATGAAGTATGAAGAGTTCCTGATCTTTTGTAATGACTTCATGCAGAACTCACCCACCAACCAGCCTGGCCAGAGACTGAGAGCCTCCACCATCTCTTTTCTTGTGTCAAGAAGCAAGCAGTCTTGTACTTTCTTTTTCATAATGTATCTTTTCTATCTGCACTTTTAACCTTTGCATGTTTTTATTTAGACTTTCTTATAGAAACTAATTTTTTGGCTATCTTTTCTTGCAGTGTTCTTTTGTACTTTATACTTCTTAACTGCAATACTTTGATTTCATTTCTTTTATGTAACTTCTGAATGTTTTAAATCCTTTCAGAGGTTATTATGGCATCTACCACTCCAAACAACATTTGTTCATCCTCTTCCTAGGCAGCCAGATTGTACCAGAACCATCAGAGATTCAAACTGGTTGCAAAAGTACTAGATCTTTACATACATCCAGAGAATTTGAATACACAAATCAACTCCTTCCATCAGGAGGACCAAGTTGAGAGCTAAGATTTTTATTTTATCCATCCTTTCCTTCCTTCCTTCCTTCATTCCTTGGCTTTTATCTATGCTGAGTGAGGAATGGGTAGTAAATGATGTGAGTAGTAATCAATGGTACTTACCATCCCTACTTTCTGCCTCTATTTTCTTCTGGGCTGCTAGATTATCTTAGACCTATCAGTGTGCCAAGACTATAAAGCCAGTCCCCTGGGGATCCCTTTTAGAAAAACTGAAGTGCTTATGTATGGCCAAAGAAACCCTTATTCACTTGAATAAAGCCCAGGACTACCGTATTTCCTCCAAAATAAGACCTAAATGGAAAATAAGCCCTAGCATGATTTTTCAGGATGCGTGTACTATAAACACCAATTAAGACCATTAGCTTAAAAAAAATCATCAGCTGCATATAGTACACCTGTTCCCACACGACAGATGTATTTGATTATAAAATAATAATATATACAATATTATTGACATTAATACTTAAGCAATAATATAAATCATTATTATTTGTAAATATCCTAGCATGTACCTTTGGAGAAAAGGTAAATGCCTACATGAATTTCAGTCTTATTGACAAATGGCCACTTAGAATGTAGACAAAATGCAAAAAATGCACACTTGGTAATGAACAGACATAAACAATTTATTGATTCATGTTAGACACCTGATTCATGTGTGTCTAACATGAATCAATAAACTGTTTTATAATGACTGTATCCATAGATCTTGATATACAGTACTTTATTATTGGTAAAGTTTATATTTTTGTCCATCTTGATTTATACTTTAAATTTGCCTTAATATTTAATAAAGGCCAGCAGGACCAACTCCGGGTCCCAGCCCAGGCACAGCATGGGTGAGACCCTCTCCCACCCCCGTGGGATGCCCCCCCACCACTCTGCAGCACCTCCCCCACCGCGCCCGCCAGGTAGGAATTTCTGCTGCGTTCCCGGAAACCCCAGACCCAGTCCTAGACCAGGTCCAGTGAGTGTGCGGGAGAGCTTCCAGCTACCCTGCACTGGTGGGACCAACTCCAGGTCCCGGCCCAGGCGCAACGTGGGTGAGACCATCTTCCACCCCCTTGGGATGCCCCCTACCACTCCACAGCACCTCCCCCAGCCCGCCCGCTGAGTAGGAATTTCTGCCAAGTTCCGGGAACACCCAGACCCAGTCCTAGCCCAGACCCAGTGAGTGGTGGGAGAGCTGCCTCTCCCCCCACTCCACCTTGTCCCCTCCAGGCTCAGCTCAGGCCTGGCATACAGGCCTGGGGTGTAACCCTGCAGCTGCAATCCCGACAGAGAGGGTAGAGGATAGAACCACCCAGCTAGTCCAAGAGCAGAACATCTTGCTACAGGGGCACAACAGGTTCACCCTCAAGGGCAGCAGCAGGAAGGAGATGAGCACATCAGCCAGAACCAAGCCAGGCACAGCTGGATAAATCCAGACTTTGTAGAGCTGCACCTGAACTTCAGTACATACTAAGGTTATAACTACAACAAAGATCAACAACAAAGGTCAGAAGACAGTGCTACACAAAATGACGAGAAGGAACAAAATGCAACCTCAGAACCCAACACCACCCGTAAAAAGTGCAGAGGACACTAACACAGAACAAATTGGGAATCGCACAGCTGAAAGTAATGAATCAATGGCTTCTGAAATAAAGAAACAGCTGCAGAAAGGTATAGAGGAACTCAGATTGGAAATAAAAAAAGAAATCCCTGAATTAATAACATCTGCAGTAAAGAATCAAATGCAGAAACATAGGGAGGAAACCCAATGCCCACCCAGAACAAGTGCGGAGGACACTAGCTCGGCTCAAATGCATGAATTAATAGTGTCGACAGTAAATAGGCAACAGCAGTAAGATATAAAGGAAATAAGAGCACAACTCCTTCTGAAATAAAAAAAAGAACTCTCGAGAACTTCCACCGAGCCTTGGGCCCTCCATATCCCACAACCCCAGGCCCTGCGAGTGTGGGGGAGAGCTTCTGCTCTGTCCTGCGCCAGCCCGCAGCTCCAGACCATGGCTTGCCGCCTAAGAGAGTCACTTCCCCACATTCTCCAGACTTCCCCCGCCCGGCTAGACCCGGTGCAGCCCGCCCTGAGTGAGAACTTCTGCCACGCGATGGACCCTCCATATCCAACCGAACCCAGGCCCGGCGAGTGTGGAAGAGAGCTTCTGCTCTGTCCTGTGCCAGCCCGCCGCTCCAGACCCAGGCCCACCACACCATGCGAGTGTGGGGGAGAGCTTCTGCTCTGTCCTGCACCAGCCCGCAGCTCCAGGCCCAGGCCCACCGCGTGAGAGTCACTTCCCTGCATTCTCCAGGCCACTACAGACCACCCCCGCCTGACCAGACCCAGCACAGCTTGCCATCTCTGAGTAAGAACTGCTGCCGCGCTCTTGGGAGTCCTGTAGACCCACAAAAACATAACACTGGTGAGTGTGTGGGAGAGCTTCTGGGCTCTCTCACCCCTGCTTCTCCTACCCCTTCAGACCCAGCCCAGATCTAGCATACAGGCTTGAGGTAAAACCCTGCAGCTAAAGTCCCTGCAGTGAAAGACTAGGGTCAAATCCACACAGCTAATCCAGGAACATATCATCTTACCAGAGGTGCAAAGCAAGCCCGCCTCCAAGGGCAACAACAGCAAGGAACTGAGCACAGTAGCCTAACCCAAGCAAGGCACAACTGCATAAACAGAGCTTGGTATATCAGTATCTGAATTTCATTAAGTGATAACATAATTGCACCAAAGCTCTACACCAAAGGCCACAGGTCAGTGTTAAACGAAATGATAAAGACAAGGAGCAAAATGCAATCTCAGGTCTCAAGCCCACCCATAAAAAGTGCAGAGGACGCTAGCTCAGCTGAAATAAATAAACAAATAGCATCAGAAGTAAATAAACAAGAGCAGAAAGATATAGATGAATTCAGAGCAGAATCAATTTCTGGAATTAAAAAAAAAGAAAACTCTGAATTTATAGCAGCTAAACTTAAGAATCAAATACAGAAACATATGGAGGAAACACAAAGCCCAACCACAACAAATGCAGTGGGCAGTAGCTTAGATGAAATACATGAATTAATAGCATCAGAAGTAAATAAGCAACTACAGAAAGGTTTAAAGGAACTCAAGGCAGAACTATTGTCTGAAATGAAAAAAGAAAATTCTAAACCCATACCACCTGAACTAAAGAATCAAATGCAGGGGGGGAATAAAAAAAAAAAAAATGAAATGCAGAAACATAAAGAAGAAACGCAATCTGTTAAAAACTCTGCAGTAAAAGAATTAATAACTGCTTCTAAAGCAGACATTGATAAAAAAAATACAGGAAATTAAAAAAATTATGGATTCCTTCAATGAGCAACACAGAAAAGAAATAGATCGCATGAAGCAGAGTCAAAAAGATGTAGAGGACCTTAAAATCTCAATTACAAGGCTGAAAAACCATTTGAGTGAAAGTGAAGATAGAGTTTCAGATTAAAGATGCTGGTGATGAATTATTTTTTCCTGCATCCTAGTTGTTTTTAAGAGATCCTTTCTTACCTTTTCACTACCTGCACCACCATCTTCAAGAATATCATACTGAAAGCTGCTAGAGGAAAGAAGCAGATCACATTCAAAGGAAAACCCATCAGAATTATGGCTGACTTCTCTTCACAAACCATGAAGGCAAGAAGAGCATGGAGCAGAGTAC
>NW_004524723.1:7109730-7110997 GCF_000260255.1 Octodon degus
AGAATACAGCAAATCATCAAGAAGATCATACACCATGACCAGGTAGGATTCATCCCAGGGATGCAAATATGGTTCAATATTCGAAAATCTATAAATGTAATGCACTATATCAACAAAGCGAAAATTAAAAACCACATGATCATCTCCATTGATGCAGAAAAGGCTTTTCACAAAGTCCAGCACTCATTCATGTTGAAAGTCCTACAGAAAATTGGAATAGATGGCCTCTACTTCAATCTGGTGAAAGCCATTTATGAAAACCCAACAGCTAAGATAATCAAAATGGGGAAAAACTGAAATCTTTTAATCTTAGATCGGGTACAAGTAAAGGATGTCCTCTGTCACCACTCTTATTCAATATAGTTTAGGAATCATTAGCTACAGCCATTAGACAAGAGAAACAAATAGAAGGAATAAGAATAGGCACAGAAGAAGTTAAATTATCTTTATTTGCAGATGACATGATACTTTACTTTGAGGACCCAAAAAACTCCACCAAGAAGCTACTAGAATTAATACATAAATTCAGTAGCATAACAGGTTATAAAGTCAATGCCCAAAAGTCAATAGCATTCCTCTACACAGACAACAAACACACTGAGAGGGAAATTATAGAGACAATATCTTTTACAATAGCACCGAGAAAAATGAAATACCTTGGCATTAATCTAAATAAAAAGTCAAAGATCTTTTCAAGGAAAATTACAGTACTCTGAAAAAAGAGATCATAGAGGATTTCAGCAAATGAAAGATATTCCATGCTCCTGGATAGGAAAAACAACATTGTGAACATGGCCATACTCCCAAAATTGCTGTACAGATTTAGTGCAGTCCCTATCAGACTACCACCGACATACCTCACACACTTCACTCCTGAAATTTATCTGGAACTGGAAAAGACCTAGAATAGCAAAGGCAATTCTGGGCAATAAAGACAACGCAGAAGGCATTACAATTCCTGACTTTAAATTATACTAAAAGGCTACTGTGATAAAATCATCATGGTAGTGGCATCAAAATAGACCTGAGGATCAAAGGAATAGATTAGAAGAAACTGAATCCCCTATGAACACACGCAACCATCTTATCGTTGACAAAGGGGCTAAACATACTCACTGGAAGAAAGACAGCCTTGTTAACAAATGGTGCTGGAAAAACTGGCTCTATATATGCCGAAAACTCAAACTTGACCCAGGTCTATCACCATGCACTAAACTAAAGTCAAAATGGATTAAAGATCTAAACATTAAAGCAGAGACACTAAATC
>NW_004524723.1:7115140-7122090 GCF_000260255.1 Octodon degus
ACATTCTCTTAATGAATAGAATGATTTCTTCCAATGGTGTTTGTAAATAGGATATCAAGTCCGCATCTTGTACAGTAATTAACCACTAAGAAGAATGTATGCAGTGTGTTAATTATTGAAACTGTCCTACCGATTTGATTTGAAAATGTCTCATTGTTATTTATCAATAAAATTATGGCAATACATAAATTTTACAAAGTAAAAAAATTTAATAAAGAGTTTTAAAATATCCAAGTTGAAGATAACTTTTTAAAATTATTTTGTCACTCTATGCATGAAATGCACAATCGAATGTACTCCTGTTGCTCTGCCCATTGTAAGGATTTTCTGTATCACAGTCACTCAGTCATCCCATATGTGGGACATAATTTAACTATAATCTGTATTCATCTAGTTTTAACTAGCATCTGACATGTCTGAAAACATATCTCAATTCTTCCCTCCTCTGTCAGTTTAGATGCTCCACTCCCATCCAATGAAATCGTATATGGAATTCAATAGACACATTTTTGTAACAGAATGAATTTTGTGCTCTCTACATCTACTTTATTTGGGAAGCTCAAGAATATTCTCCTGAATATACCATTTCTCCAGCCCAATACTATGACTTAATGAATATGGCAGCATCTTAGCTATAAATGACTGTTTAGATTGCATAGTCATTTGATGTCACATGGCTTAGCTTCCACAAGGGTTGTGTAGCATCCAGGCATTGCTCCAAAAAGGGAAAGTAGTGCTGTAACCATTGTAATGGGATTTCCAACAGGGCAGTCTTATATATAAGATCTACTAAGTTCTCAAAATATCAACTAGATGGTGGATTGAGAGTGGAGGTGCGTTAGGTAGTCTACAAAACAGCTGTAAGTTAGTGAAGATCCCAATTTTTCTCTACACCATAGTTTAAAATGGTGATCCTTGATTGACGTAAAAATTATTTGCAAAGAACAACATATCATTATCCAAATCCAAAAAGTCCACTGATGATGTGACATTCTTGGTAATAAGTATAATATCATATATTTTAACTTAAAGGAAATGTCCCTTTCTATGCCCTAGCCCATAAGATTCTCATAATTAAACATATTGGGAAAGACCATGATCTTTGTGCAATTTTCTTCCCATCCTCTGATACATAAGTGTTATGAGTTATACTGACATTAACATTTCTGCTCACCAGTTCCAATTGTATTACACAACCAACAACAAGGTGAATGCTTTCTAAAGAATATCTGATCAACATTCCTGTGAATTCTATTACATCAGAATAAAAAAAAATAAGATAGTCCTGGGAAAAGATCATGAGGTTATATTTGTATTCTTTCTTTTAAAATCAAGCTCATTTTTTATCTTCTCTGCTGATGGACTTGAGCAAAAAGATTTCTCTAAATCAGTAATTGTACCTACTGAACTACCACATTGGGTTGAAGAGCAACCATAAAAATATCAACAGCAAGACATTTGTGATTGAAGCTTTTAGTTGGTTAAATTTTATAGTAATTTACTATTACCAAGTTAGATCCATCTTGTTTTTTGCAAAATCCAGACCATAGAGTTCAATAAGGATATATTGGTGACTATTACCACTGTATCATTCAAGACAATCTTGGTAGGAGACTATATGTATTTATGTGGTATTTCAGGATTCTTCTTAAGGGACCTCTGGCTTCTTTTTTGATGAATGGATTTTACTTCTGCAAACTGGTTTAACTGAAAATCTGAAAGGATACTGTGATTTTTCCATTTTGGTAATGGTGACCAAAAACTAAACTCTCTTGCTATCTTCTGCTTATGTAAATCAAAAAAAGACTTCAGTAAGTAGTTTATCTAATTGTACTCCTAGAAACATCACAATATATTCCCTATTACTAGAGATTTCTGCATTACCACTTGCTTAAATTTCTGCATTACCACTTGTTACAGCCCATATTGCCATATTGCCATATGGTTCAATACCCTGCTTATTCTACTGAGTTATTTCCCTGGCCTTTACCAATCCTTATTTATATTCATAGATATTATGGAGACTGGCTTTCTGCCATCACCTTTTACTGTCAACAAAGGCCTAGAAAGGATGGTCACTATGAAGCTTCTCCATTATGTTCATATCTGCCTTTTTAGCATATTATTAGGTTAAGCAGAGACAGTGTCCTTACAGGCACAAAAAGGTACAGCATTGGGAGGTGAGTTACCAGGACAATTAATATATATTCATTTTAACATTTTATATGCTGGAGTAATTTGTGTCCTCCTTTAATGCTATCTCAAGTCTCTAATATCTCAATTATGTGCCTTTGTTGAATCCAGGCTTCAAAAAGTCATTCTAGCAAACCAGATTCAAGCATCCTGAAGAAAGCATTAAACCCCAAATGGGGTTCCCATTTTTGTGAGTTCCCTATGTATACAATTTTTTCCTTTTGTAATCCCTTTAAAACCATTCCTAGGCGCATTCCCTTGGAAAATGAGAGTATGAGAGGTCCTCATTTCCTTTGGTAGATGTTCTATTTCTTTTATCTGTGGTCCATTTCTATGTAGAAAAACTTACACTTTACCTAGGATGTGCTGAAATTTGTTTCTGCTTCTGGTTATGAGTTGGAAATAATGATGTTGGAACTAGTCTTGTGAATATAAACATCATACAATTCAACTATCTCAAGGGAGGTCATTATTTAGTCTCCCGAAAACAAAAAACTTCTTCTTACCCTGAAATGTGAAAGTGACATGTATGCTAGCCTGGAGAGTTCAGGAAAGTTGCAGAGGGTCCTGAGGAGAACTATAATATTCTCAAGCTTATCTATATACATTTATCAATTCTCATGCAATGTATGGTTAGTATCCTTAAAAAAACCCAAATATATATACATATATAATTTCAGAATGTGACCTTATTGGAAATTAATGTTTATGCAGACAAAATTAGTGAAGAATCTTCAGATGAAATCATCCTGGATTTAGTGGGCTTCTTTACTAAAGTCTACTGACTACTATCCTTATAAGAAGAAAAAAGGAGGGCCAGTGAGATAGCTCAGCAGACCAACTGCTGCTTAGGCAAGCACAGGAACTGGGCTTCGATCCCTGTACCACATGCTGGGCTGGTCCCATTCCCGGGTGTTGAGCCAACCAGTGAGAACAGGCGTGGTGGTACAAACCTGTAATCCCAGTGCTGGGGAAGCTGCATAGTGAGACCCTATACCAAATATTTTTTTAAGATGGAAGGAAGGAAAGAAGGAAGAAAAGAGGACAGAGAGAAAATACAAAGACAGAGAGAATTAAACCATCCCAAGTCAAAGATCTGTTCCAAAAAGAAGAAGATTCTCCCCTAAAGCCTTCAGAGGGAGCATGGCCAAAAACAACAGCTGATTTCAGACTTCTGGCTTCTAGAACTATGAAACACTAAATTTTTGTTGTTTTAAGTTACCTGGGTTATGGGAATTTGTTATGCTTCCCCCCTTCCCTTAGGAGTATACTAGATGTTATGGTCACACTCTCCTCATTAGGGCTCTGACTAAAACAGTACCTATCAAAGTGTATGTATTTGGTCTCCATAAGCAGATACTGTGCCTAGAACTAAAGGAAATAATAGTTACTTTAATGCTATCTCACAGGATCTTTGGGATGAGGTAAATCAGTAATTAACATCCAGTATGATATCAACAAAATAAAGAACTTCCAAAAATGTGAACATTCTAGTCCTCAAAATCTTCAAATATATGCAAATGACTATGGGTATAGTTTACTTGTAGAGTATGTACTTATTAAGAACACAGCTTTAGGTTTGATCCCTAGTACTACACACACAACATTTTTTTCTTTTTTGCACCCCAGCCCAATAATTTTTTTATATGACGAAAACTTTTTTAAATATATTCAAGGATTGGAAGATGATATAAAGGAATTATCTTGCTTACCCAAGTGGATGAAAACTAATCACCTGATTCTTTCAGAGTGGAGAATGTTTCTCACATGTGCTCAGACAGGATGTAATTAAGAACAGAAAATCAGGCAGATGCTACATTGTTGGATTTCAAGCTGGAGAAAGGGAGCTACAACCTAAGGAACGTGTGCAGACTCTAAAACTGCAAGATATCAGATTATTTTCTAAAGTTACCTAAAGAAATGCAAAATTTCCAATACATTGTTTTTAGTCCAGTGAGACCTATGTTGGACTTCTGGCCTACAAAATTATAATATAAGAAATTTCTTTCAGCTACTACACTGTACTCATTTATGTCAGTAATAGAAAAATGCAAATGACATCAAATGAAGCTATTTTTGCCATCAATGTTATATTTATCATTGCCCCATATAATTTAAGCATCACAAGTACCTGATCTCAGTGTCTTATTTATCCAGAAGCCTATATGCCAATTAATTACAAGAGAATGTCCAACTAATTATTATGTGATGGTACAGTTTAATACCTCTCCCGTGTGGCACCTTCAACAGATTCTATGAATTTAGAAAGCAGAAAATCTAACTCCAAAATCCCATGCTGAGGGTCTACAATCTAAGAGTCAGCAAACATTTTGTGTAAAAGGGGTAGACAGTTAATATTTTAGGCTTTGCAGCCAGATAGTCTCCATCACAAATTTTTCTCTTTGCTCTTATACAAAGAAAGCAGCCTCAGGCAATATTTTAATGGAAGAACATGTCTCTGTTTTAATAAAATATTTTGTAGCAACAGGCAGCAGGCCAGATTTTACCAATGGATGTAGTCTAATCCCAGATCCACTTTAAAAACCATTATCTAACCTGCTTCTATAGAAAAATTTGTAGCAAGGCATAAAGTGCTAATGTTTCACGAAAAGGTACAATCTTAGGGTTTTGGTAATAAAGGAAAATAAAGAAACAAAATTAAGATGATTCATTATCCAACTAACCACTAATTTATGTGGAGAATCACAGAGGGATATATCTGATCATTTAGCAGTTGTTTCATTGGTATGAACTTGTAGCATATTTCTAGCAGTTTATGTTAACCAAACAACCAGAATTGGACAGGGATGTCCATCACTCTAGTCAAAAGGAAGGGAGAAAAATTTCATATATCTTGTTAAGAAAGCCAGATTGAAGGTTCTACACTATGGCACATCTTCCAAATCTGGAATGAGAGGCGATAGACTGTAGTCATAGCCAACTTTAGGAAGCAATACTGTAATGAAATTAACTCTGTCAAAATGCAGATAAAACAATAGCCAAAGGTTAGGGAGACAGACAAAGCTGAGAACCTCAATAGAGAAAAATCATTACTATACCCAATAAGTTACCATTTAAGAGCATTCCTTTCTGTTTGATAAACCAATGTGCATTTTTGTTGTAAATGTATCTTGGGGGTAATATGTTCTATCTTCTGATTTTATGATACTATCTTGCTTCTGTAAGAACCTTAGCTTTAGTGCTTAGCTATTTCTTTAACTTCACCAGAGAACTTCAAAGGAAGCTTTCCCTTCTAAATTGAATAATCCCAGAAATGCATAATTGCTTAAAATTAATCTATTATATTTCAAAAAACTAACAAATCAAGGAATCATCTAGATCATAAACATAAAATGCAGCCAATAAAATTCTACAATATTCACAATTTAAAATTCTTAGAATTCTGTAAATAGGTGGAAATTTTTTAATTTCAAAAGCACTAGCCAAAGGCCTTTAGCAAATATCCTACTTAATGCTCAAATCTTAGAAGCATTTCCTTTGAGAATGAAAACAAAGGTAAATTCCCACTAAGACCAATTATAAGCAATATTACAGAGTCATAATCAACAAAACACTAAACTATGCTATATATATGTAACTATAAATATTAGAAAGGAAGAAATCAAATTTATCTACATTTGTTATGCTTTAATATATAACTTGGCCAGAAAATCTAGGGACAGTTATTAAAAATAAACCATTCAATAATGTAGGTAAATTTTAAAAATGAATAGTCTTTTATTCACTAACAAGAAGTAAAGTAATTTGGTCAAGGTTATATGCTAATTAGTCTAGCCATAATTCACACAATCTTCTGATTCCAGTATTTATTCATTTTGCATTCCCTTAATTGAAACTACACAATTAGCACATATTATATTCATTCATAAAAATCTGAATACCACAAGGAATATAGGAATAACTTTTACTAATTTTCCCAATTCTAATCTCTAGTATCCTTCCAAGATTTGTACATATCCTTCAGGCTTTTTATATTGAGAAAATAAATGTATGAACACAAATATAAATACATTGTTCCAGTGGCTTTATACATTACTGCTCTACAACTTTTCCTTTAAAAATATTTTATAATATATTCTGGTTTTTTGTCAGAAGAATAAATATTTAAAAATACTTTACATCTAAAGGAACTTTTCAGTGTATTTGTACCAGGATTTGTTTGTTGAATTTTGTATTAGTACATTTAGACCATCTGAAATATTTTGCCCTATAGTCACAAAAATAGTACAGATAACCAAAATTAACTTTCTAAGTCATAATGAATTGTTTAATGCATGTTTTAAATGTAGATAATGTTAAATTTCCCATACTGATGGATGAACCTATAGCTATGCACCCATGTAACAATATCGTTCTCATTAGCCAGCACTGTTAGTTTTTAAAGTTTTTATTATTTTGCAAATATGATGAGGAAAACTGGTATATTGGTAATCTCTGGGAAAGATTTAAGGTAGAGATCTTGTTTTTTTTTTAATGGACAGTAAATTGTCCAATGCCATTTATTCAATAAGTTAACTATGTCCCAAAATATCTTCTCTAAAATATACAAGATTTCTCCAAATGCCTTAAACATTTCAGAAATATTTATTTAGATCCACTGGTATTCTCGTATACCCCTGAAACCATATTACACAGCATTTCTTTTTCAATAATGCCTTGGCTATTCTTAAACTTGTTCTTTCTCTGGCCAATTTCAAAATCAGCTTCTGAATTTTTAATAATTAATAAAGTTTAAT
>NW_004524723.1:7122645-7133518 GCF_000260255.1 Octodon degus
TAATATATATTTATATGAAGATTGGCTAATTTACTTTAATATTGTCTACTTATCACTGTCAAAACCAAATAACAAAGACAAATGATTAATGATACTGACACATTATAAAATTCAAGTATAAAATAGATAATAAAAATAAAAATTGCTCTACATATTAGCTTCCTTTAATTTCAATTTAAATATCAAATGTAGCTCCAAGTGATACTAAAGATTTGGTTAGGTACTATTATGAGTATGAATAACTCATGCTTTAATTTTTTTTAGCTCAAACACTCCAATTTTAATTTTCATAAAGAACTGCTTTAAACTAAGCCAGATGTTTAGTATATAACAACAACAACAACAATAATAGTAATGCTACTAGTAATAATAAGAAGAAGGAGAAAAAGTCGAAGGAGGAAGCAGAAATAACTTTTCAAGGATGAGTAAAATAAAAGCAATTATAGTCATTTTACAATACTTACTTTTCCTTCATCTCGTGGGCTATCACTTAAATGTACAACTGGACCTGGATGAGTTTTGGTGGACCTGTTGAATCAATTCAAATAAGTAATTAAAAATAAAACATTACATTACATTACCCTGATATTAGAGACTGAAGTAAAGAAATTAAGGAGTTCAGCTCAAATTCATGTGGAGTTTTAGTCTTTAGGAACTTCTTTAGGAACTAACTACTTTCGATCCTTCCATTAACTTTAAAGAAATTACAAGTTTTTTTTTTTAAAAATCAGGCTTAAGAGCACAGTTTTTAAAAATATCAGATTTATCATTATGTAGATGAACCTCTGAAACTTTCAAATTTATTTATATACATTACAGCCACAAAATTGATGCAGTGAATTTGTTTCAACCAAATTTTAAAGTATATGCCTGATTTAAATTTGTCTTTGACATGATACCTCTGATTTTATTCCTAAATGAAAGTACAGTGACACCTTTGATTTAAAAACAAATCCATTCAAAATTCACCTAGATTTTGCTCATTTTTTAAACTTTTACATTTACTTTTCTTACTTTTTTTTTCCTGCTATGAACTGCCTGGCCTTAAACTCACTTATATAAACCAAGCTGGCCCAAAACAGCCACTCAAGTGCTAGGGTAATAGGCATGTATCACCATATCTGACTAATTTATTTCTTCAGCACACATTACATAGTTTTAATTTATTTCTTAAACACACATGAAAACCATGAAAGATTCAGTGCAAAACAATAAAGAATATTTGAATCGTTAAAAGCTACTTAGAATTAGATAAAATGAAAATTTAATTTTAGGCTCCTCTGATTCAGACTTCTGAGAGTTACCTCAATAAATAAAGATTAGGATTTGATAGTTAATGGATGTATTCTAAGTCTTATCTAAAAATGGAATATTAGCCTTCATTCAGTAAGCCTGATCTTACTGAATAATTGTGAGGATTAGAAATTATATCCGTGTAATACCTAATATAACAGCAAAACATTGATGTACTTATTAATAGTATGTTTTGTGATTGTTCTGAGAATTGGAAACCAGTTATTATTTTGCATTCTAGAATATATACTGGAAGAAAAAAACAATCAGATTTCTTAAGAGTATTTTGTAGTTCTTTCTACATTAATATACAACATACCATTTATATATAAATGTAATTTCCATAAAGATATAAATACTTACAATAAAGGATAATGTTTAAGTTACCCTTTAGAAGCTAACAAGTGTAAATAAGCAAAAACCCCTCTGTTTCCTACAGTTAACTGAACTGCTTCTAGGAAAGTATAAAGTATTTTAAACTAACGGAGATATAAGACATTTCAAAGAGTAACTTATTTTCTTAAAGTTTTGGAAACTCAGAATTAAATAAAGTTAAATATTTTTTCCCTAAAAACTTCTTAGAACCAATACTATGCAAATAGGTATCACAGATTTTGAATGGTTTCCAAGCTTGTTGGTCTGCTAAAATATTTTTTCATATATCATAAGGGAATCACTGAACTATATTTCAGGAAGTAAAACTATATGCAAGACTCTTCCATGTAGAAGACTATAAAACTTAGTAGTAGCTTAGAAAAATAATGCAGTTACATTCAAAATCAAATATCTGCTATTTGTAATTAATTTTTAGAATATCCAAAAATATTACTCTGAAATATGAAAAATTCAAAAAATTATTTATATAGAATAATCAATGAGGGATGGCCAAATAACTCAGTGGATTAAAGCTCCTGCAAGCATGCACAGGGGCCAGGAGTTCGATCCCTAGGCCTGTCATGCCGGTCCTGCCCTTGGGGTGTGCTGAGAGGGTGATTGGGACTGGGTATAGTGGTGCCTATCAATCCCAGCACTTGGAAGGCTGTAAACAGGAGAATCACTACAAATCTGATCTAGTAGTGAGACTCTGAACATCCTGTAGACCCTTCCCTAAAATACAGAAAAAATAATCAATGAAGTTAAATTCTTATAAAAGCAACTAAGCAATGCTCAGTAATTCTTCTGAATATCCCAATTAATTTCTTTCCTCCAATTCACCATAAAAGTTTCTTAAGCACATAAGAAAACTATGAACAATTGTGCCCAAAATAATAAAGAATATTTGAATCTTAAATTCGTTTGTCAGCCTTTTGATATTTTCCTATGTTAAATATACTGTTTAGTATTCTATCCTAAAGTGCCATCTATTTCTATGTAACATATGGTCATGAATTTAGAAGCCCACAGGAATCACTGAGTTAATAAGGCTGAGGAAGAACTGTGAAAAATTAGATAGAACATTGTCCACTACAAAATAGATACTTAGATACATTTGATTTCTGCCATGCAAAATTGCTAGAGCTGTATAATTTCATCATGAATTCTTTCACTGAAATCAGGAATCCAAATGTTTATTTCTACTCATTATGATTTGTGTATAGTTGTCCCCACAAAGCCTAAAACAGTTAAGGGGTAGACTTCTACAGTTTGTGATTAATTTATGATCCAGTGCTGGGATTAATTGTGTGAGTACTACTATGATTATGGATGAGTGCATCACATGGCCTAGGGTGGATAGCCTGAATGCTACATAAGGGAGACAGACTTGCTCTCTGTTGCCATTGTTGCTGCTATTCCTACCCTTTGCTGTTTTCTGCTGCCATGAGCTGCTTGCCTTCTGCCATGTGCTACTCCGCTTTACAGTCAACCAAGTCTGTACTGAAACTTCCACAAAATGTGAACTAAATAAATCTTCCCTTCATTAATTCTAAGTGTTGGGTGTTTTGTGCCAGCAAGGAGAGGAAAGTAACCAAGATACTACTAATCCCATGTTCAATTATCATTTGAATGAAATGATCTGCAACATACCTAAAACTCAACATTTCTTTACTCCAAAACTATTCAATCTTTGGCTCTCTTTTACTAAAGGGCACTGTTCATCAAGACAAATTTCTGGAGGCCATTCTTGAACTTTCTCTTATTATTTGTGCCTCCTTGATCCTCTTTTTTTTTTTTTTAAATAAATGAAATAGCTTAACTCTACCCCATAAGAGCATCATAGTTTTTACCCAGAGGATAATTTTTCCTCTCCCCAATCATTTCTCTAGTCCCAAATCAGAATATTCTTCTTAAAAATTAAATTTAATCAAACAAAATTTGTCTAAAACCATTTAAAATCTAGCTTATTGGCCTTAAAGTTGAAATTCCTTAAATTGACATATAAGACCATTTATATTATATCACGTGATTACAATCTTCAGGAGTGATAGAATATTTCCTATTAATAATTTCTTAAAGATACTCCAAAGGCATTTCCAGAGGTTTGAACAACTTTTATAAAATACAGAATTTATAAACAAAATGATGGAAAAGCTTCTAATACTGGATCGTATGTATAAAGTAATGCTACACCTTAAACAGTTTCTCCTAATTTCACTTTTTTTTTTTTTTTTTTTTTTTGGCAGAACGGGGGATTGAACTCAGGCCCTTGCATTTGCTAGACAAGCACTTATGCAACTGAGCTATCTCCCTGGCCCTGCACTCTTCTTCATAAATGCACCCTTCTTCATTTTAAACTTTTCATTGGCTGTGTATTCATAGTATAGGCTGTGTAAGTAATTCATGTAGCTGATGCATATAATACTTTTACCTATGAAAAAGATATACATGAAAATAGAAACACACTGTAATAATAATTAAATACTTCATTTGTTTAAAATACACTCCCTTTTAAATTTTTAGTATGTTTGTGGTACATAATATTTATGTTCCTATAGAGAATTGGTATATCTACATGAGACATTTTAATTCCTTCTTTGTATCCTGTTCCTCCTGCAGCCCCATTGCCTTCATCCACTTCTTGATCCCCTTCCTTTGTTTTGTTTGGAGTGGGTTTTTGGGGGGGCGGGAGTATAGGTTTGCAACACTTAAATGTTTACACTATCTATGTGGATTTAGCACATGCACATAATACAACTTAATACCTTTTTTCATTTCTGCTCCTACCCTTCTCTTCTCTCCTTCCAAAGTATAATGAGCAAAGTAAAAGATATAGGAAGTAGGCAGATGGATCCTTCCCAAAGATATTCTTAATTACTTTAGCAGCATTCAAGCAAACAAAAATAATACATCTATACATTTGTATAAATTCTAAATTTGTTTAGAAGTTCTATAATTCAATCTTCTATCAAGGTTATCTAAGTCAGTATTCTTTATCAACATCCTAAAACAATATTTCTTACACAAGAAGAATTGTATTCAGTACTACTCATTGTTCTTTCAGGGCTAAAACTATAGGGAGAAAGGTTCTTCCAAGTAGGAAAAAAAAGTGAAAAAAATTGAAGGCAGAAAAAAAAGGTCTATAGAATGTTTTTAAAAGTACCTACACAGAACATAGAAGAACATTACAAATAGTTCATATCCATTATCTTGACAAAAATAAAAATGAAAGTTGTAAGCCTATATTTATAACTACCAAAATAATGCCTCAACAATGTCATCAATCATTTAGTAGCCACTGTGAGAAAAAAAAATAAAAGAAAAAAATTCTGCCTACAGCAATTTTTAATATAATGAGAGAGGAAAATTTTTCACTAATAACGGACTTAATAAAAGTCCCTTTAGGACTTAATAAAAAAGACTATTGTAGCAAGAGTATAATAACGATCAAGCAATGTATGTATATGCTGAAAAACTGAGATTAAAGAATGTACTAGAGATTTATTATAAAGACTAGAGTGAAGCCTCATGAAAATAGAAAATTTTCTTCAGAATATTTGAGAACTATTTGGAACTTGGAATAGTTCCATGAGAGAAAATATGAGCCAGCCTTAAGTCAAACATATCTTATTAAAGATATATTATATACACAGCATAAACATTTATTAATATGAATTGTCTTTATGATTAACACATTAAGAGAACTGCTTATGTGTACACTAGAGTAGATAGATAGCTCATGATTTCCTGAAAATTTACATTTAAAAATTTTCACAATTTACATATGTAGAAAAAAGTATCAAAGTCAAAATAGCAATTGATATTAACTAAAAACCAAAAATACTGAATACGTACATAATATGAGAGAAACTGATATGTTCCATATTCTTTTTCCTTTGAATCCAAACATTATTTTAAAGCTAAGGGGAAAAAAGCTATGGGGATTTAAAAATGTGCTCTGATTGTGATTATTTTTACATAAAATAATACATTCTCCCTGAAAGTAGTTATAAGAAGGTTAATTATAACAGTGAGATGATTTCCATGTATAAATTATAGAATAATCTTATTTTATTATTAAAATTTGTGAATAAAATCCTGAATGATTTATAGTATCTGAAAAATCTAATATTAGCATACATGCTACCACCATATCTGCTTTTAAAAGCATTCATAGTTTAACTTCAATTTCTCATTAAAATCAATTATAAATTATAATTGTATAGAACAAGTAAATTGTATAAAATAACTATAATTTGGTACACTGTCTATGTTATATAACTACACAAAATATTTAAGTCAAATAAAGTGATATTCAAGTTCAAACTTACAGTTCTATTGCTTTGTTCCACATGATAACGTATCCAGAAAGAATGAAAGATTCAATATTTACAATATGTGTATTTCCTCTTTCTGTTCCAACATAAAGCCATTTACTCTGGAAAGGTAGATGACAGTAAGTAATTCTGAAAGAAAGAAAATTATAATTAAAATATCTAAGTTTCATGTCTGTTCACAATTTTCTTTACACTTAATATGTAGTTATAGGTATGTAAAATAAAATTACAATTACTATATGCTTAAATAGCATTTAGTTATTAGTGTATAAGATAAATATCAATAGTATATTATTAAAACAATGATAAAAATCACTCTATGTCTGAGGTTTTTTTAAATTTAACTAATACATGAAAGCATAAATTTTGATCTGAGGATATATCTCAGGGCAGAGCACTTGCCTATATATAACAGGCTCTATCCTAGAAATGCATTCATAACACAAAATGGATAAATGAAAATTGTACACACCATATGCACACATTAAATTTACATATCAATATATGCACACATTGCATGTTCAAATCAGATTAAAATATTTATCTTCTCAAAAACTCACCATTTCAAAATTTTCTCTAGTTTCTTGCTAAGTATAGTACATTATTGTTATTTACAGTACTATACTATGTAACAGTGCCCAAAAGCATCTTGTTCCTAACTGTAACTTAGTATCCATTAATCAACTTTTTCCCATTTTCATAACTTCACTCTTTTTATCCCTGGCCTATGGTAACCAACAGTCTACTCACTTACATGAGACCAATAATGTTTCTAATTTTGAAGATAGAATAGCTATGTATGTATATTTACAAAGAGGAAATTGAGGTTGAATTTTTGTTTGTTTTCCACTTGCTTAGGACGAACAACTAAAAACTAGGTTTAAAATCTGTATCTGTTTGCCTGCTCTTTCCATCAGACTCTGTTTGTTCAGATAGGATTCACTTAAATAGAAATTAGATATAAGTGAAACACAAATTTTAGAGTTCACAAAGAAGTGGTATGTAATTGTCTGTATGAAATGACAGACTACTCCTTCAGATACTTGGAATTAATGTAGTAATAAATAAGAAAGCAAACCTAAACTCAGAGATCCCTATATCTTCCTTTAGTTTTATTTTTCTGATTGTATATTCAAAATGGGCTTTCTGACTAGCTCTTGGGTTTTTTTCATAGAGCAACTGTAACTTACACTTTCATATGATGTGGAGTTTACCTAAGTCTTCTATTCACATCAATGGCTCTAGATTGTCTTAATTGTGCCTTATAGCCACAGATATAAAGAAAATGAGGATAAATTCATAGATTTAACAGAGCATTTTACTAATCATAAATATGTTAGAAATTTATATAGAAAAGAAGCTACTAAATTTTTCAAATAGCCAAACAAAGTAATGTTCTAGGCAGACAGACTAATAAGAAGGAAAAAAGGAAACCATGAATGATAAATTTCTAACAAGATTCTACCTTGTAATTTTTTATTGAAAAAGTGAATATCCTATATGTATAATTTATTTTCACTGTCTGGTTCACCAAAATTTTCAGTAGCTTACCACTCTAGACAAAATTTCATCTCAAAGAATCCTGCTGAAAGGATCCTATATACCACTTCAATCAACAAACAAACAAACATACTGCCATTACATAAGGGATTACAGTTCATTGACAATTTAATAAATGTGTAACTATTATGATACTGACCAATTATGATTAAAACATAAAGCCTAGAACTGTTTTCACAAAGAGATATTTAATAATATTACACAGGAAATAACTTGATAGTCATGTTTCTAGGCAATAAAGGATCAATCTTCAATCCAATCTTCAGCAGGAAGAAAAAGCTCATTTAAAGGTTTATGATAATACTTTCTGAATTACAGGGACAGTAAACATCAATCCCATAGACACACAAATATACAGGTTGAAATATGTGAAGAGAAAATTTTAATATTACATATTCATTATAGGAGTTACAAAGAAAAGTCTAAGAATTGCCATATTTCAGTAATGAAATATAAAGCAAGAGGTAAAATTACAGTGTAAACAGATGTTATAGTACAGCAATGAAACATACGAAAAATAGTCTAACAAAAATAGAAACTAGTCATATAGGAAACATTTCTCTGATTGATGAAAAAATGGTTTCCTCTTTAATCAATATCCAACCAATATGCAGTGCTTCTAACAAGTAGGTAAGATAGCCATACTTTGAGTTCCAGAAAAAAGAGTACTGTGTTTTAACTTAGAAGGATTAACATAAAACAGGGCGAGGACCTGACTATACTTGCTCTGTATACACTTACTAATCAGTAAATGATGCACTATTCAGATTAAATTATTATAATCTTTTATTATAACATTTAATTCTAATTTATTTATACCACTCTCACCAGCTAAAGGAAGATTTTTTTCTCTGTCAACCTTGGAAACATAATCTTTTTTCAGTATCCAAATTGACTACCATTCTTCCATAAGAAACCACTCTCCCATCTATTCATCTACTCAATCTTCACTAAAAACACTATATAAAAACACTGTCCTAAATTATGACACATACACTACTTGCCTCTTGAAAGTCATACTGAAAAGAGAAAAAACAATAGGTAAGAATATAAAAGTGTAATGATTTTTTATAAAAATACTGATTTCTAAGTACTCTGTTTAATATAGTGCACAAGGCCCAGGCGTAGCATGGGTGATATCATCTTCCATTCCCGTGGGACACCCCACAACTCGGTAGCACCCGCCTGCCCCGCCTACCCAGTAAGAATTTCGGCCAAGTTCTAGGGACCCCCAGACCCAGTCTTAGCCCAGGACCCGCTGAGTGTGTTGGAGAGCTTCCTGCTACCCTGTGCCTGCAGGACCTGCAGGTACAAGCCCAGGTACAGCATGGGTGAGACCCTCTTCCATCCTCTTGGGACCCCACCACCACTACGCAGCATCCCCCCCTCAACCTTCCTGCCAAGTGAGAATTTCTGCTGCGTTCTGGGGAAATCCAGATCCAGTCCTAGTTGAGGCCTGGTGAGTGTGGGGGAAAGATTCTGGCAAGCCTGCGATGGCAGGACCTGCAGGTCCCAGCCCAGGCACAGCATGGGTGAGACCCTCTTCCACCCCTTGGAACCCCACCACCACTCCTCAGGACCCTCCCACACTGCCCACCCAGTGAGAAATTCTGCTGCATTCTGGGGACTCCCAGATCATTCCTGACACTCGCCCAGTGAGTGTGTGGGAGAATTTCCTCTCCCCCCTACTCCACCTTATCCCCTCCGGACTTAGCTCAGGCCTGGAGTACAGGCCTGGGGTGAAACCAATGAGCTGCAATCCCTGCAGAGAGAGTAGAGGACAAAGCTACACAGCTAGTGCAGGAGCAGAACATCTTGCCAGAGGGGCACAACAGGATGAGCCCCAAAGGCAGAACCAGGAAGAAGCTGAGCACAGCAGCTAGACTCAAGCCAGGCACAGCTGGATAAATCCAAACTTTATAGATCTGCACCTGAATTTCAGTAGGTGCTAAGGTTATAATGGCACCAAAGCTCTACAACAAAGGTCAGAAGACAGTGCTACACAAAATGACAATGAGAAGGAGCAAAATGCAATCTCAGACCCCAAGCCCATCCATAACAAGTGCAGAGGACACTAACACAGAACAAATTGGGAACCAGACAACAGAAATCAATGAATCAATGGCTTCTGAAATAAAGAAACAACTGCAGAAAGATATAGAGCAACTCAAAATGGAAATGAAAAAATAAATCCCTGAACTAATAGCACCTGCAATAAAGAATCAAATACAGAAACATGCAAGAAACCCAATGTCCACCCAAAACAATAGCAGAGGACACTACCTCAGCTCAAATGTATGAATTAATAGCATCGATAGTAAATAAGCAACAGCAGAAAGATATAGAGAAAATCAGAGCAGAATTATTTTCTGAAATAAAAAGAGAATTCTCTGAACTCACAGCATCAGAAGTAAAGAATCAACTACAGAAAAAAAGGGAGGATACCCAATCTGAAGAAAACACTGCAGTAAAAGAATTACTGACTGCTTCTAAAGAAGACGCTGGTAAAAAATAGAAGAGATTTAAAAAATGACGGATTCCTTGAATGAGCAATAGAGGAAAGAAATAGATCACAGGAAGCAAAGAAAAAGAGATATATAGGAATATAAAACTCAGTGACAAGCTTGCAAAATCATTTAAGTGAAAATGAAGACAGAGTTTCAGATCTTGAGAACGCTGGTGCAGCTAGCGAAAAGGTAAGAAAGGATCTCTTAAAAACAACGAGGATGCAGGAAAAAATAATCCATCACCTGCAAGATAAAGATGAACAAGGTGAGACTAATAGGCAACAACGAGAAAGAAGGAGTCAACACAAAAGACAAAAAATTATGGACAGAAGTAATAGCAGAAAACTTACCAAATATGAGGAAATAATCTGGCATTCAGGTAACTGAAGCATACAGAACGCCAAGGAACCTCAACCCAATTAAAAACACACCAAGACATATAATAGTCAAGATTCCAGAAATTCAGCTCAAGAATAACATACTGAAAGCTACAGGAGAAAAGAAGCAGATCACATTCAAAGGAAAACCCTTCAGAATTACGGCCGACTTCTCTTCACAAACCACGAAGGCAAGAAGAGCATGGAGCAGAGTACTTCAGGTCTTCTATGAAAACAAATTCCAGAACAGACTACCATACCTTTCAAAATTCTCTTTCAAGTTTGATGTAGAAATGAAATACTTCAATGACAAAAAACAACTACAGAATTTCATGATGACAAAGCTAACCGAATGCATGCGCCTGAAAGATGTTCTAGAGAGGGACCAAAATGATCAGAACTCCACGAATGAGATCAGAAGCAA
>NW_004524723.1:7135909-7136672 GCF_000260255.1 Octodon degus
CCTCTATCACCACTCCTATTCAATATAGTTCTGGAATCATTAGCTACAGCCATTAGACAAGAGAAAGAAATAAAAGGAATAAGAATAGGTAAAGCAGAAGTTAAATTATCAATATTTGCAGATGACATGATACTTTACTTGCAAGACCCAAAAGGTTCCACAAAGAAGCACTAGAATTATTACAGAAATTCAGTATCAAAGCAGAATACAAAGTCAATACCCAAAAGCCAATAGCATTCCTCAACACAGACAACAAAAACACTGAGAGGGAAATTACAGAAACTATACCTTTTATAATAGCACTGAGGAAAATGAAATACCTTGGAATTAATCTAACTAAAGAAGTCAAAGATCTTTTCAAGGAAAATTACAGTACTCTACAAAAAAAGAGATCATAGAGGATTTCAGAAAATGGAAAGATATTCCATGCTCCTGGATAGGAAGAACAAACATTGTGAAGATGGCCACACTCCCAAAATTGCTGAAAGATTTAATGCAAACCCTATTAAACTACCACCAACATACCTCACAGAGCTAGAGAAATCATTCCTAAAATGTATTTGGAACCAGAAAAGACCTAGAATAGCAAAGGCAATCCTGAGCAATAAAGACAAGGCAGGAGGCATTACAATTTCTGACTTGAACTTATACCACAAAACTACTGTGATAAAGTCAGCATAGTACTGGCAACAAAATAGACCTGAGGATCAGTGGAATAGAATAGAAGACGCTGAAGCCCCTACGAACACACTCAGCAAACATA
>NW_004524723.1:7146801-7149501 GCF_000260255.1 Octodon degus
TTTTTTAATCTAGCAGTTAATTGGAAAGATTCTCACCCTGACTAACTATATATACAGACACCTGTGAACTAAGCAACTGCACTGAAGATGGCAATTTGTAATAGTAGGTTCATGCTTGGAGTGCCGGTCATGCTGGTGTTCTGAATACGGGCTGCTTGTCATGACATGTCAGTTGCTGCCATGCTGTCTCTCGGGTAGATGATTGTTCAAAAAGAAGGGGATGGTGAATGAAGGCAGGAGACAGGAAAAGTAATGTTGTGGGACTGTCCCACTAAAAGGTTGAATATGGTTAGCTTTCTTGACTTACGTGTGAACATAAGAATTATATAATTCCTTATGCCTATTTTTGAAATACATTTTAAGTTTTTGAACTGTTTTTTCATCATATTCTGTAGGGACTTACAGTTCAACATATCAATACTTGATGAAATATACCTGTTCCATGTTATACCTAAGATATTTGATATTCAGACAGATAGTGAAGTTAAGCTTAACAGCCTAGGTTGTATGGTAGTAACAATAAGCTTCTCTTCCAGAGGATTAACAACCTAACGTTGCAGACCAAAATTAGAGAAAAAGGAGAGCTGCAAGGAAAGCCAACATTTTGGCCCTAGCCTTCCAAAGTCACTTAAGACTCAGGAAATTTGAGAACTTGTACTGTAATGTCACGTAACTCAGTAGTGTCCCAAATTTTCTGAACAAGGAGATTATGGGCCAAAGAGGAAAGTGATTGATGATGTATAGTGTGCCTACGGAGAGTCACATGGAGAAAAAACATTCTCTCAGGCCTAATGAATAGAGGGATTTGTTGTAATAGTGTTTGTAAATAGGATATCATGTCTGCATCTTGTATAGCAAATAACCACTAGGAAGAAGTATGTAATGTGTTACTTATTGAAACTGTCCTACCAATTTGATTTGAAACTGTCTCATTGCTATTTGTCTGTCAACAAAATTATGGAAAAGAAATAATATAGTGCTCACAATTTTAACCAAAGCATATAAGCAAAGAAATATATAGAAGGAATTCATATATCAAAGGAAGAAATCAAACTGTCCTCATTCACAGATGACATAAAGCTTTATGTAGAAGACTCAAAAACTCTAACTGAAAACTCAGAGCTAATAAATTCAGCAAAGTAACAGGTTATAAAACTAATACACAAAAATCAATAATATTCCTTTATACCAATGATGTGCCCAGAAAGAAAGAAATTAGTAAAACAATCTGATTCATGGTAGCTTCAAAAAAATTAAATATCTAGGAGTTCCTAACCAAGGAAGTAAAGGTGCTCATGTACTATGGTAATCTGAAAAAAAAAAAAAGGATAAAAGCAGTACTAAATGATTAACTCATATACTTAAAAAGTTACTAAGATATAATTTATCCTATATGTGTTTTGACATCAGTACTATGGGTTGAAAAACTGTGTTAACAAAATTCTAAAACTTTGTTTTAAAAAGTAACAGTTAAAGCATGTGATTTAGAAAAACTGATTTTACAATATTTCAAATAAAAAGATAGTTTTCTTTGGTCTTAAAGTCAGTAGAAAATAGCAGGTACTCCATAATCACAGATTATAAAATTAAATGTAATGTTGTATCATACATTGACTTATTTTTTGCCCTCCCCTGGAATTTATTTTTTAATTTTTTTTATTTTATTATTCATTCATTTATTTATTTATGTATTTAGTACAGGGTCTACAAGGTTTATGTGGTCTCACTACGTAGACTGAACTTGTAGTGATCTTCCTGGTCTCAGCCTACAGGTGCACACCATGAAGCCCAGTCTCAATCACTGTCTCAGTGTGCCCTGGGGGCATGGATGGCATAGCATGCAGGAGAACAAACCCCAGCTCCTGTGCTCTGCCTAAGCAGGCACTTTAGTCCACTGAGCTATCTGGCCAGCCCCAAATATTCACTTATGGTGTCCATTGTACTAGATCATATTTCTATTTGAACAAACTGAACAGTTTTATATAAATTTTTAAAATACAAAACTGAGCTATATTCAGGAAATGGTGACTGCAATGGTGACATGGCTGAAAAATTATTCAGTCTCAACAAACAGAAAAGTAGACTTTAAAAGGTCAGTCTAAGAAAACTGTAGGATAAAACCAAAATATTGTCAGGGTACCCAAAGAGTAAAGGAATATGAGCTTGAAAAAGTGGTCAAGAAATAATGTCTCCAAACTCATCTAATTTGGCAAAAGATACAACTCAAAGACAGAATACTCCAGACAAAACCAAACATAATAAACACAAAGAAGTAAAAATGAACATAAATCATAGTTGAACATCTGAAAATTTGAGAGGGAGGATAAGAATAGAGGGAAGCGCCTGGATATTTTTTCCAGAACTGAAAACACCATCCCACAGTGATATATGTGCATTCATGTTTATAGCAGAGCAATTGTCATAACTAAACCCTGGAAACAACCCAGAGGCCCATCAACTGAACAATGGATAAAGAAGATGTGGTATTTTTAAGCTCATAGAGTATTATTCAGCTATAAAACAGGATAAATTTGAGTCTTTTTGTCAGTAAATGAATGCAACTATAGACCATACTCTTTTTTTTTCCTGTATTTTAGGGAAGGATCTACAGAGTGTTCAGGGTCTCACTACTAGATTGGACTCATAGTGATCTGCCTATTTACAGCCTCCCAAGAGCTGGGATTATAGGCATGTGCCACC
>NW_004524723.1:7149601-7158713 GCF_000260255.1 Octodon degus
GTCTCACTACTAGATTGGACTCATAGTGATCTGCCTATTTACAGCCTCCCAAGAGCTGGGATTATAGGCATGTGCCACCATGCCCAATCTCAATTGCCTTCTCAGTGTGCCCCAGGGGAGGGGCCGGCAAGGCAGGCCAGGGGATAGAACCCCTGGCCCCTGCACCTGCTTACAGGTGCTTTAATCCACTGAGTTATTTGGCTGGCCCAAGAGACTATACTCTTAAGTCAAATAAATCAGACCTGCATGTGCAAACATAGTATTGCCTTCTTAGTGTGAGAACCTGAAAAAGAAAATGGAATCTGAAGGGTGAGATAGATACTGGGAAAAGGAAATGAACTTATTCAAAAGGAAAGAGTTACTGAGTTGAGGAGGACAGGAGAAGGTGTGAGGAAGAGACATATCTATGTGTGTAAGTAGGATGGTTTGGACAACTGTACTGTGAATTTCTGCTGGCCTATGGAAAGGAGCACATAATGCTTAATTTGTGTTGTCTCTTTTTTCAATTGTCCTTTTTCTGTCCTTAATTTCTTATATATTTCTTTCTTTTTTTCTTCTTCCAATTTTGCATGCATATATCTGGTAATCTGAGTAACTAGTTGAAGACAACACTGAATTACAACAAATTCTGTGACAGTAATATTTTGTTATGTGAAATTCTGTATCACTAGTAATTTTTCTGTTTTAATCATTTTTTACTCTCTTTAAAAACTAAAATTTAAGAAAAGAAATGGAGGAGAAGACAAGGAATAGAGGCGAGGTGAGGGAAAAAGAGAGAGGTGGAGAGGGAGAGGAAAAGAGAAAGGGAAGAGAAGAAAAAGAGATTGGAGGGAAGGGCAGAGGAGGGGAAGGAAGGGAGAAGGAGAGTGGAAGGGAGGAAAGGGGACAGGTTTTATAATCCTTAAGAACTGGTACTAAATCTATATTAGAATAGAACCATAAAATATTATAATTACAATCCTCTTTTTGTATAACTGATCACAGGGTTGTAGCTGGTATTTAGAACTATCTTTTTTTACTATTTATTTTGTATTACCTTGGTCTTCAGCAAACACCTCAGCAGGTCTTGTTTCTTTCCCTGGTGGAGTGACCCATGCCTTTATTTTTGAAGGTTCTGGGCAATTTGTCATTGTGTTTGTATTAGGTGTTGTAGTTTCTTATTTACTTTAATAACAGGGCATGGCAGGCCACTGTGGTACATTGAGCTCCACAGAGACAGCAATGGGGCAAGTGAGAGCCAGATGGGCATCAGATGACTGTACCTCACTGAGAAAAACAAATAAACATGGGCAAAGAAGGTCCTAAGAAGCCGTGAGACAAGATGTCATCACATGCATTCCTTGTGAAAACTTTCTAAGAGGAACACAAGAAGAAACATCCAGATGCTTCCATTAACTTCTCAGAGTTTTCTAAGAAGTGCTCAGAGATGTGGAATATCACATCTACTAAAGAGAAAATAAATTTTGAAGATATGGCAAAAGTGGATAAGGCTCATTATGAAAGGGAAATGAAAACTTATATTCCTCCTAAAGGAGAAACAAAAAAGAAGTTCAAGGATCCCAATGCACCCAAGAGGCCTCGTATGGCCTTCTTTTTCTGTTCTGCGTATCGTCCAAAAATCAAATGAGAACATCCTGGCCTCTCCATTGGTGATGTTTCAATGAAGGTTGGAGAAATGTGGAATAATACTGTAGCAGATAACAACCGGCCATGCGAGAAGAAGGCTGCTAAGCTGAAGGAGAAGTATGAAAAGGACATCACTGCCTACTGGGCTAAAGGAAAACCTGATGCAGCAAGAAAGGGAGTCATGAAGGCTGAAAAAAGCAAGAAAAAGAAGAGGAGGAAGATGAGGAGGAAGAGGAGGAAAAAGAAGAGGATAAGGAGTATGAAGAAGAAGATGACGATGAATAATTTGGTTCTAACACAGTTTTTTTTTTTCTTGTCTATAAAGCATTTAACCCCCCTGTACACAACTCACTCCTTTTGAAGAAAAAAAAATGAAATGTAAGGCTCTGAAAGATCTGTTTTTAAACTGTACAGTATCTTTTTTTTTTTTTTTTTTTTTGTATAGTTAACACACTATAGCATGCGTCTTTAGATAGCCCTGTCCTGGTGGTATTTTCAATAGCCAGTAACCTTGCCCGGTACAGTATGGGGGTTGTAAATTGACATGGAAATTTAAAGCAGGTTCTTGTTGGTGCACAGCACAAACTAGTTATGTATAGGGACGGTAGTTTTTCATCTTCCATTGTCTCTGATGCAGCTTATATGAAATAATTGTTGTTCTGTTAACTGAATACCACTCTATAATTGCAAAAAAAAAAAAAAAGTTGCATCTGTTTTGTTGACATTCTGAATCCTTCTAAGTAAATACAATGTTTTTATTAAAACAAAAAAAATAACAAGGCATGGCAATACTAAGAGGCACCCCAAGGGATCTCCTGTACTCCATGCATATGTTTCCTTTCCTTCATTGTGGAGTAATCTAATTTTTCTTTGATAGTCTGGGTCAATCACCCCTGACAAGACTGTGATTCCCTTTTTAGCTTGTTTCCTCAGAGGCATGAGGAGACCAAAGTGACCAGGGTGAAATCTTAGCTTCTAGTTTAATGGTATCATTGTTGTGCTTCCTGATACTAGACTTCTCCTGCTCCCCCTCTGGAATTAGGACTTCTAGTCCAGTCCAGCAGAACATAAGGTTGTAGGGAAAGGAAGCAAAACTTTTGCTAGTGGATCTGTAGGTGTAATGGTGAGTGGTTCTATTCCTACTTCCCATGGCCCAGAATATAAAACTGCTAAGGTGATCCAGCCAAGTTGACACAATGTATCAACCACTACAATAGTAGAGGGGCCACAGAGAAGAAATAGGTTATGGTTAGAAAGCAGAAGGTAGCAAATAGTAGCAGTGAGTTTATCTTTCACTTTTATCCCACCCAGAATACAAGCCTTTGTAGTGATGCTATTCATACCAATTATGGGGCCTCTGTCTTCAGTAAATCCATCAACTAAGTAGAGAACTATGCTAATTCCGATCTGTGGACTAATTTAGTAGTGCAGATCCTTGATCTCAGTGTTGCACATTTTAGATCCAACAATGACTGAAAATTCCAACTTATGACCACTTATGGCTTTGTGGGGGGGGGGCATCTAGATATAAGCCATAACAATGGGCCAAAGAAAGTATGTTTGCTGAGGAGACTAGCAAAACTACGAAAGAAGCCATGCACTTTACAGTAGAACAAGAAAGATGACTCCAGATTATCTTATGAACTGATCAAACTTCACATATCTCAGGCTTTAGGGTGGAAAAGTATAATTTGATAAAAGTAATTTCATTTGATAAAAGTGCTACTGGGTTCTTTGCTCAAGCAATACAATACAGGCCAGTGATGACAGACCTTTTAGAGAAGAGTGCTCCAACTCCACCACAAACCCACTTAATTATGACAGAATCAACACTACAATTAAACCTGAATGCTAAGATTTTAGTTTACAAAAAAACAAAAAAAAAGAAAAAGAAAAACACATCAGGTTCCTTCTACAGAAGTCATTGCCTGAGCTTTCCTCTACAGGTCTTGTAGGGAGCTGTAACTTTATAAGGAATAACTTTTCCCAGGCTACTACTGTTTCTTCTTGTTGCCATGAAGTAAGTAGATTTCCCCTACTATGCTCTTGTGCCATCAGGTTTCTGCCTTGTAGCCAACCAACCATGAAATAAAAATCTCTGGACCACAAGCCAAAGTAAACTTTTCATCTTTTAAATTGTATATGCCAGGTATTTTGTCCTGTAAATGATAGGTGATCAATACAATAATCTATATAAATCACAAAATATGAAACAACTTCACCAAAAAGTAAAAATGTGCTGACTTAAGTTATTTTGAAAATAAGTAAAGTTTGTAATTAAATGCTAAAGAGATTACACAGAAAAACTATATTCTAGCAGATAACATTGCTACCTATAGGGCTATTAACAGTTCTGGTAATCATACACATGAATACTGGAGATAAGGGATCCATAATAGCAAAAGTAATCTTGGGAACAAGTCCAGAGACCTCACATTGCTGTATTTAAAGTTATACTACAAAGCTACAGTGATGAAAATACCATAATACTGATGCACACACACACATACACATAGATCAGTAGAGAAGAGAATGTAGACAAACCCAAGTACATTCAACTATCTGATATTTAACAGGCCAAAAACATACTGGAGGAAAGACAACCTCTTTAACAAATAGTGCTGTAGGCCGGGGAGACAGCTCATTAGAATAAGTGCTTTCTGGGCAAGCCCAGGGTCCTGAGTTCAATCTCTGGTTCTGCAAAAAACCAAAAAGTTACTGCTGGGAAAACTGGTATATGGTTGATACATCAGCTTGAGAAGTTTAGAAGCTTAATTAAGTGACTTAGCATTTCTATACTGTAGTCTGCTTACGATATATGGGAGGAAAAGTGTTTTGCTTCTCCTCCTTTTTTTTCTTTTACTTCTGCTGTCTTCTGCCACCTTAACTGTTGCCACTCAGACATGTGATCCTGCCTTGGAGCCAGCTGATTACGGACTGAAATCTCCAAAAACTGTAAGCTAAATAAATCTTAACTCTTTTATCTTTGCATGTTGGGTATTTTGTCTCAGCAATATGAAGAAAGTAACTAACACAATTGGCTCTCCACTTGTGGGATAATGAATCAAGACTAAGGTCTTAACATGTATTAATTAAAATCAAAGTTCTAAATATTAAAACAGAAATACTAAATGTGTCAAAATATAAAATAAGTAAACTCTTACATACATAGGCAATGACACCCCATACAAAACCCCAATACATAAGAAATAACCACAAGAATCAACAAATGAGAACATATCAAATTAAAAAGCTTATGTAAATCAAAGGAAACAACAAACTGAGTGATAAAAAAACCTACAGAATAGAAAAAAAAAAAAAACGCTAGCTGTTTCTCATCAAAGTTACAAGAGCAGTTATGTAAAGAAAGAATAACCCTTTCAATAAAAGTACAAGAATAATTGATCATGCATAGGTTAAAATATATCTTGTTCTAAATATCACACCTTCAACAAAAGTCTTTTTAAAATATTAAAAATCTTTGATGTCTAAGCAACCTAGACATGACCTAGGCATGTAACCAAAAACATTAGAAGAAAAAAGATAACTGAAATTTATCAAAATTAAAAAGGGTTTCCCCTATGAAGGTCCTTATTTAGACAATAAAAAGATAAAGTTACTGCCTAGGAAAAACACTTACAAATCACACATCTGACAAAGCACTCATGTTTAGAATACGTAAGGAGCCTTCACAACCAAACAACGAATGCACAATAATCCAATTAGAAAACAAAGTAGATATAAACATACATTTCATTAAAGAAGATATATGGATAGCAAATAAGCATATTAAACATGAACAAGTCTATAACACATTAGGCAATGCACATTAAAACCAAAATGAGATATCACTATTTTACCTATCAAAACAGCCAAAATAATAAAATTACCAAATTCTAAGCCAGGCATGGAAATGTTTGCCTATAATCCTAGCATTTGGAAGGGTAAAGCTAGGTGATCACTGTGAGTTCAAGACTAGCTGGGGCTACATAGCAAGTTCAAGGCCAAATTGAACTACATGATAGATAGATAGATAGATAGATAAATAGATAGATAGATAGATAGACAGACAGACAGACAGACAGACAGACATCAGAAAAGAAAACATTAAATTGCAATTACAGTGTGGAGAAACCAGACCTCAGATGTTTTTTTGTAGGAATATAGAGTGACACAACCATTCTGGGAAATTTTATATCATGTTGGAAAAGTAAGTGAACACTATATAACCCAGTAATTGTGCTCACAGATAAGTGATTATGCCACAAAAACAAAGTCATATGTTCACAAAAATACTTGTATATAAATTTGCATTGTAGTTTTGTTAAACCACGAATAGAAATATCTCAAATATCCTGTCAAATATTATGCAGAAATTTTAAAAAATAAATTATCAGTACACACAACAGGGATGAATCATAGAAATTATGCTTAGTTAAAGTTCAATTGCAAAAGGGCCAGCCTGATAGCTCAACAAACTGAAGTGTCTGCTTAGGCAGAGTACAGTGGCCAGGGTTCGATCCCCGGCATGCCATGTCAGCCCCCTCACCTGGGGGCGCACTGAGACTGCAAGTGGTGCCATGTGCCTATAATCTCAGCACTTGGGAAGCTGAAAACAGGAAAATCACTATGAGTTTGATCTACATAGTGAGACCCTGTAGACCCTTCGTAAATAGAGAAAAAAATAAATAAATAAAATAATTTTAAAAAATAAAATTCAATTGCAAAAAATCACATGCTCCATGATTACATTTACATAACATTCATGAGGGACAAAATTACAGAGATGGAGAACAGATTAGTGGATTCCTGTGGTTAAGAACATAAAAGGTACAGAAGGAATTAGGAGTGACTACAAAGAGGTAGCATAAGTAAGATCTTGATGGTGGGAAGATAGTTTTGCATCTTTATTGCAGTAGTAGCTGCACAGTGTACACATGATAAAAATTACATATAATTATGAATTGTCTTACTTTCTCTTTTGGCTGAGACAAAATACCAGATGCCAAAAAATAAGGAAGGAAAGATTTATTTAGCTCAGAGTTTGTAGAGATTTCAGTCCATAACCAGCTGGTTCCAAAACTGGGTGGCACAGCAGAGGTACGACAGTTTGTGGCAGCAGAAAACAGCAAAAGCAACAAAAGCAAAATGAGGAGAACAAGCCTCTTTTCCTCCTTTATATCGTAAGCAGGATACTTGCCTTGCGGGAGGAGGGGAGGGTGTAGCACTCATATCACCTCCCTGCCCTCCTCTTGCATAGGCTCAAGATGTTTATGAAATGAGGACTCTGGCCCCCTGATGAGTCACATAGTTAAACTTCGAAACTTCTCAAGTTGACAGAGTGTATCAACCATTACATATATATTCAATTATAGTCATATGCACAGAAATAAATGTAAGACATTTATATTGGGGAAAACTAGATGAACAGAACAAGAAAAGCCTCTGTACCATTTTTTTGTAACTTCTTGCAAATCTATGATTATCTCAAAAAGTTTTTGAGGAGTACTTTAACACAATAACATAAAACAAGAGAATTTATCTTAACAACACTGTAGCAAAATAATGGAGAAAATTCTTCAGGAAGAAGAAAATTGCCACACATACAGATGGGTCCTAACCTTGGATGTTTCAACACAAGACTGTTAACTTTTCAATGGTATGAAATGGCAGACATTAAGTAACAACCATACTTGTAATTTTGAATTTTCTTCCTTTTCAGGATATAAATATGAAATAAAAGACATTCTTTTGATAATGGGCAGTAGCAGTGAATTCTACTTCTCACTGTGTCATGTACTACTGAAGGTACACAACTGAAATTCTACAGTGAACTGAGATACTAAGCTAGGATATTCAGTAGGTTAAATGTATTAAGTACGTTTTAACTTAGCATACATTAAACTTACGAGTTTATTGGAACTCCCAAAAATTATCTGTAGGGTAATAGTAAGAAAAGAGGACCAAATGAAAGTGTAATACATTATTAAAGCTATATTAGCAATTAATTATAGGACTTAAAGTAGATGTAGAAGATATAAAATTAAAAGGCAAACAGCAAGAGAGAAGATAAGTGAAATGAAAGCTTAAGTTTCTGTCTTTATCGAAGAAATGGTAGAAAAAATATTCTAGAGTAAAATATGTAAAAGGACTCATGTTGAAACCTCTAAGGTAACTCCTCAGAAAGAGTGATAAAATGCATAATAACTTCATATAATGAAGATATTACAATAAAAAGTTTACGTTAAAAGACAAAATTTAAAAATGAAAATGAGTGAAATTTAAATGCCAGTGAGATGCTAGATAAAAACACAGATACATCAGTAGACTACAGTAAATGTAGCAACCAATATAAGACTGTCATACTGATTTTTAAATTATACATTTTAAAAAGAATGTAGAGGGCTGGACAAATAGCTCAGCAGATTAAAGTACCTGCAAGCTGGCTCAGGAGCCAGGGATTCAATCCCTGGGACTGGTGTGCTGGACCCACCCCCGGGGTACTCAGAAAAGGCAATTGAAACTGGACGTGGTGGTATGTGCCTATAATCCCAGCTCTTGGGAGGCTGGAAATAGGAAGATCACTACAAGTCTGGTCTAGTACTGAGACCCTGAACACCCTGTAGACCCTTCCCTAAAAAATATAAAATAAATAAATAAATAAATAAATAAAAATATAGAGCAGTAAGCAATAATGTGAAATGTATGCCATGAAAATATTACTTAAAAATAGCTAAGACAGATATAAAGTTCATCCATGTATATTTTGAGATATGTTACTAAAAAAAGAGATATCACAAAAGAATATATTTGGAAGACTAATTCTAAATCTGTATATATCTAAGAAGTTAGCTCCAAAATATAACTTATAGTGATTAAGACTGGTCATGGTGGGAGAACTTCTGCCATGCTCTCGGGAACCCACCAGACTCACTCAAGCCCAGGCCCTCCAAGAGTGTGGGAGAGCTTCTGTGCTCCTCTGTGCCTGCTGGACCCTTAAGGACCAAGCCCAAGCCCACCATGTGAGTGAGACTTTTTGCTGCACTCTCAGGACCCCTCCACTCCTACAGAGCCAGCCCAAGTCTGCCTTCTAAGTGAGAACTTCCACTGCGCTCTCGGGACCCCTCCAGACCCGCCCAAACTCAGAACCAGTGAGTGTGTGGGAGAGCTTCGGCTCTCTTCCGCATCCCCTGGACCACTGCAGACTCAGCCCAGGCCTGGCATACAGGCCTTGGATGAAACTCTGCAGCTGAAGTCCCTGCAGAGAGACTAGGGGCCAAAACTACCCAGCTAAACCAGGAGAAGAATATTTTGTCAGAGGGGCACAACAGGTTCAACTCCAAGGGCTGCAGCAGGAAGGAGCTGAGCACAGCAGCCACACCCATGCCAGGCACAATGGGAAGAACTCAAACGTAGTAGATCTGCATCCAAATTTTAGTAGGTGTTAATGTTATAACTGCACCAAAGCTCTACGCCAAAGGTCAGA
>NW_004524723.1:7159603-7161384 GCF_000260255.1 Octodon degus
CACAAACCATGAAGGCAAGAAGAGCATGGAGCAGAGTACTTCAAGTCCTCTATGAAAACAAATTCCAGCCCAGACTACTACACCCTGCAAAACTCCACTTCAAGTTTGATGGAGAAGTGAAATACTTCCATGACAAAGAATAACTAAAGAACAAAAAAATGGGATACAGATGAATGTCCATTTTGTATCTGTGTGTTCAAAGTGGTTAGGATAGATATATACCTACATTCTCTTAATGAATAGAGGGATTTGTTCTAATGGTGTTTGTAAATAGGATATCAACTCCGCATCTTGTACAGCAATTAACCACTAGGAAGATTGTGTGCAATGTGTTCATTATTGAAACTGTCCTAACAATTTGGTTTGAAACTGTCTCATTGCTATTTGTTTCTCAATAAAATTATGGGGGGGGGAAAAAAGAATTTCATGACGACAAAGCCAACCCTACAAGACTACTAAAAGATGTTCTAGAGGGGGGCCAAAATGATGTGAACTCTATGAATGAGAACAGAAGGAAAACATTAAGTAAAGCAAACAAATACAGGAGAAAAAGGAAAAAGAGTAAACAACAGCAGGTAAATGATATGTTGATCTTAAGTCAATAAGCCTCAATTACAACCATTAATGTAAATGCACTCAATTCATCAATTAAAAGAAACAGATGGACACAGTATATTAGGAAACAAAATCCAACAATATGCTGTATACAAGAAACACACTTAAAATCATAAAGAAATTCAGAGGCTGAAAGTCAAAGGATGAAAAACAATACTACATGTCCCAGCATCACAGAAAAAAAACGGGTAGCAATCCTATTCTCAGACAGCCTCAACTTCAAATGAAGAATGATCAAACGAAGTAAAGAAGGCCCCTATATACTTGTTCAGAAAAAAATTCAAGATGAAGACGTAACACTCATAAATATTTACGCACCAAACACAGGAGCACACAACTATATAAGACAAATCTTAATGAAAATGAAAAATCTAATAGCTAATACAACAATCTTAACAGGAGACCTTAATGCCCTTTATCACAAAGACACAGGTCAAGCAGAAAAAAGTTAGCAAAGTAGCAGCAGAATTGAACCAGAGCTTGGAACAAATGGACTCAGTGGACATTTATAAAGTGCCTCATCCAAAAACAGCTGAATACACATTTTTTTCAACTGCACATGGGTCATTTTCTAAGATAGACCACATACTAGTCCATAGGTCTTGCTGAAGTACATGCAAGAAAACAGAAATTATCCCATGCATATTATCTGACTACAGTGCAATGAAACTGGAAATAAATGACAAAAGAAAACAGAAAAAAACCATAAATACATGGAAATTAAACAACAACCTACTTAGAAACCAGTGGGTCACAGACGAAATTAAACAAGAAATTCAACAATATCTACAATTCAATAAATTCAGGCACATCTACAATTTGATGAAAGCAGTTCTCAGAGGGAAATTTATAGCTGTAAACTCACACATTAGGAAAACAGAAGGGGAACAAATAAACACCCTAACGTTGCACCTGCAACATCTAGAAAAGGAAGAGCAAACCAAACCCAGAGCACAAAGATGGGAAGAAATCATAAAGATGAGGGCAGAAATTAATTCAATTGAGACAAAGAAAACAGTTCAAAGAATTAACGAATCAAAAACCTGGTTCTTTGAAAGATTAAATAAAATCGGTAAGTCCCTAGGTAACCTCATCAAAAAGGGGAAAGAAAAAATTAAAATACAAGTAATAAGGAATAAAAAGAGTGTAACTACCACAGACCCAGT
>NW_004524723.1:7161492-7177004 GCF_000260255.1 Octodon degus
AAATGTAATGAAAAACCTACTGACAAAGAAATGTCCAGGTCCTGATGGATTCACAGCTGAATTCAAAAGAAACTGAAAAGGAAGAAACCTTACCAAAATCATTCCTGGAGGCAAATATTATACTCATACCAAAACCAGGGAAAGAAGCAACAAGAAAAAAAGAGAATTACAGGCCAATCTATGACATGAACATAGATGCAAAAATCCTCAATAAAATCCTAAAAAATAGAATACAGCGAATCATCAAGAAAATTATACACCAGGACCAAGTAGGATTCATCCCAAGGATGCAAGGATGGTTCAATATACGCAAATCTATAAATGTAATACATTATGTCAATAGAGCAAAATCTAAAAACCACATGATCATCTCAATTGAAAAGGCTTTTGACAAAGTCAAACACTCATTCGTATTCAAAAGCCTACAGAACATTGGAATAGATGGCCTCTACTTCAATCTGATGAAAGCAATCTATGACAACCCAATGGCTAGTATAATTCTAAATGGGCAAAAACTGAAATCTTTTACTCTCAGATCTGGTACAAGACAAGGATGTCCTCTATCATCATTCTTATTCAATATAGCTCTGGTATCATTAGCCAGAGCCATTATACAAGAGAGAGAAATAAAAGGAATAAGAATAGGCAAAGAAAAGTTAAATTGTCATTATTTGCAGATGACATGATACTTTAGCTGCAAGATCCAAAAAACTCCACCAAGAAGCTACAAGAACTGATACACAAATTCAGTAGCATAGCAGGATACAATGTCAATACCCAAAAGTCAATAGCATTTCTCTACACAGATCACAAATACAGTGAGAGGGAAATTAGAGAAACAATACCTTTTACAATAGCACTGAGAAAAATGAAATACCTTGGCATTAATCTAACAAATGTCAAAGATCTTTTCAAGGAAAATTACAGTACTCTTTAAAAAGAGATTGTAGAGGATTTCAGAAAATGGAAAGATATTCCATGCTACTGGATAGGAAGAACCAACATTGTGAAAATGGCCATACTCCTAAAATTGCTGTAAAGATTTAATGCAATCCCTATAAAACTACCACCAACATACATCACAGACATAGAGAATTCATTCCTAAAATTTATTTGGAACAATAGAAGACCTAGAATAGCAAAGGCAATCCTGGACAATAAAACAAGGCAGGAGGCCTTACAAGCTTGACTTGAACTTATACCACAAACCTACTGTGATAAAATCAGTATGGGACTGGCAACAAAATAGACCTGAGGATCAATGGAATAGATTAGAAGATGCAGAAGCCTCTATGAACAAACTCAGCCACCTTATCTTCAACAAAGCAGCCAAACATGCTTACTGGAGGAAAGATAGCCTCTTTAACAAATGGTGCTGGAAAAACTGGCTCTCTACATACCGAAAACTAAAACATGACCTGGGTCTGTCACTATGCACTAAGCTAAAGTCAAAATGGATTTAAGATCTAAACATTAAAACAGAAATACTAAATCTCCTGGAAGAGAAAGTAGGTGGAAATTGTGAAGACATGGGTGTAGACAAAGAAAGAGTTCATGAATAAAAATCAAATCACACAGGTAATAGTTGAAAGAATTAACAACTGGGACCTCCTACCTTATTGAGAAGTTTTTGAATGTCAAAAGAAATTACCAAGAAAGTGAAAAAACAATCCACAAATTTGGAAAAAATCTTAACTAATAAGCACTCAGACGCAGGTCTGCTCTCTAGAATTTATAAAGAACTAAAAAAATTAGGGCTCCAAAATTTAAAGACCCAACCCAGAAATGGGCATATAAGATGAACACAAACTTCTCAGAGGAGGAAATATAATCAGCAAAGAAATATATGAAAAAATGGTCCACATCAATAGCCATTCATGAAATGCAAATTAAAACAACATTGAGATATCATCTCATCCCAGAAAGAATGGCTATCATAAATAAATCAACTAACAATAAATGCTGGAGAGGCTCTGGGGAAAAGGGAACTCTTCTCCACTGCTGGTTGGAATGTACACTGGTGCAATCAGTATGGAAATCAGTGTGGAGATTCCTTACAAAACTAGGACTGGAAATTCCATTCAAGCCAGCTATCCCCCTACTGGGAATTTTCCTGGAGGAACTGAAAACATCATATCATAGTGATATATGTGTACCTATGTTTATGGCAGCACAATTTGTGATAGCCAAATCTTGGAAACAACCAAGATGCCTGTCACCTAAAGAATGGATGACAAAGATGTGGCATTTTTATACAATGGAGTATTACTCAGCTATAAAGAATGATAAACTTGAAGTCTTTATATTTCATTGGATGCCATTTGAAGATATACTCATAAGTGAAATAAACCAGGCCCACATGTGTAAATATCATATAGTCTCCCTAGTGTAAGAACTCAAAAGAAGAAATCAAAATAGAAAGGTATAACACAATTAAAAGGAAAGCAAGAACTTCAGGATTAAACAACAAAGAGAGGGCAAGGAGAAAAGCTAGGAAACATAATAGGGGCAAAGCCATACATTTATATGCACAAGATGGTTAAGGCAATGATCCTGAGAATCTTCAGCAGGTCTCACCCTGACTAACTATATATATTGATACCTGTGAACTAAGAAACTGCACTGAAGACAGCAATGTGTAAAAGTAAGGTGATGTTTGGAATGCCTGTCATTCTGGTCTTCTAAATACATATTGCTTCTCATGACATACCAATTGTTGCCATACTGTCTCTCAAGTAAATGTTTTTTGTTGTTTTTTTTTTGAAAAAAGTAATAAATGAAAAATAGAAGAAAAAAATGTCACAGGACTGTCTTGCTACAAGGCTGTATATGGTTAGATTTTTAAATTTCTGTGTAAAAATATGTAATTTTTTATTCATTTTTCAAATGCTTTAATTTTTTTCTTCATATTCTGTAGGTAGTTTAATATATCAATACTTGATGGAAAATACCTGTTCCATGTTATGCCTACGATGTTTGATATTCAGACAGAGAGTTAGGTTAAACCCAACTGCATATGTTGTAGGGTAATAATAAGCTTCTCTTCTGGAGGGTTAACTACCTAAGTTTGCAGACCAAAAATTAGAGAAAAAGAAGGGCTGCAAGGTCAGCGAACATTTTGGCCCTAGGCTTTTAAGGTCAGTGAAGACTCACGAAATAGGAGAACCTATACTGTAAGATCCTGTAACTCAGTTTTGTCCCAAATTTTCTGATCAAGGAGATTATGGGGCTAGAGGAATGTGGTTGATGATGTAGAGCGTGCCTAAGGAGAGTCACATAGAGAGAAAACATTCTCTCAGGCTTTCACAGAGAACAAACTGATCAAGCAATGGTCATGACTCATCCACATGGTTGACACTGACAAAGGATCTACAAACTGTGGTACAAGTTTTCAGGATAAATCTTGAGGGTACTTGACTGACCTTATCAGATACAAAAGTTACATTTCCTGTTATGTAGGTCTTGCTTTAGCTTGGTCTTAACCATCTAGCAAAAAGGTATAAAAAATGAAGTATAATAGGTAAAGCCATGTTGGTGTGCTGGGCAGTAAAGAGCTCAGGTCAACAACTTCTGACATTGCCAGTAGCAAAACTGGTAAGAGTGTTTCAAGTGAGGAAATGGATTTTGAGGAGCATTAATGAAATGTGTCTGTAATAATTTCCTATAACTTTTTTTAAAATTTGGACATTTGATATATAATTTGATCACGCCGTGTTTATGCCACAAACAACATGATATGCCAGCATAAACATAAATTCTTCCCCAGTCAAGCATCAGCAAATTTAACAGCAGTTTGTATGATTCTCAGAAAATATTCATTGAGTATGCCTGGTTTCCTACTCCACTGAACCAAAAGATAAACGTCTATTATTTTAAGCCACTGTGATTGTAATAATCAAAGAAGACCTTAAGTAAATAGATATATATTCTCTGATTGAATTATCAATGGCACCATTCTCTTTGACAATATGTCAGTTATGAATCTCTAAAAGACAAATTTAAGTTGCTTTCCTCGGCTGGGGGGACTAGGCATGTAGGAGACAGAAAAGGAAAAAAATCATTTACTATATATACTGTTGCATGTTTTGCATGTTAAATCAGGTGAATATAGTAAGATACATGAAGTTTTAAGGAAAATAATTCAGATTACCCTCATAGAATAAAAGAAATTTCACAACTAGGTTATGAATTGTGTCCTCATAAGCCAATTCTGATGGATCAAGTTGCTAGAGATTTTATAAAATAACTGGGTTAAGAAAACATTTCTTGGGCCGGGGAGATGGCTCAGTGGAATAAGCGGTTCTTTGGCAAGTGCAAGGGCCTGAGTTCAATCCCCGGTTCCGCCAAAAAAAAAAAAAAAAAAAAAAAAAGAAAACATTTCTTACCTTTAGCTTTTTCTTTAAAATACTGTGATATTAATTAGCAAGAACATTATAGAAAAAACTATATATAGGTACAAAAAATTTAAGGTTACTATTGGATTTTACTTGAAACAAAATGTAGACAATTCAGTGCTTTCTACATTACACTGCACAATATATGATCAGTGATAGCAAGCCATTAATATGCCTGAAATATAAATTACTTCTTTTATTCTTAACTAGATCAAGCATCAAAGAAATCAAGATGAATGTTTTTCTAAATTTTTGGGTAAGTACATTTGAAATGGGTCAAAAAGTCATATATGATAGAGAAGCTGTATTTGGAGAAGTCTTTAAAGAACCTTTTCATACTTGATGCCAGTTCAAATATTATAGGTACTTGAATTCAGCAGAATAACCCAATACAGTCCAATAGTCCATAATAGTGGTGGGTTATCAACAGAACTGGCAATTGTCAGAAGTTGTTGACTAAAGTCTTTTACAGCTCAGCATAGTAATATGGCACTGCTTTTTATACCTCATGGTTATACTTTTCTGCTGGATGGTTAAGACCAAGTTAAACCAAAACCTATATAAGTAATAATGTAACTTTTGTATCTGAGAAGGTCAGCCAAATCCCCTCAGGATTTACCCTGAAACCATGTATAGTAGCTTGTAGATCTTTTGTCAGTGTCAGCCATGTAGATGAGTCACGGCCATTGCTTGACCATTTTGCTCTCTGTGAAAGCCTGAGAGAATTTTTTTCTCCCTAGGTGACTCCTTAAGCACACTGTACTCTCTGACAAAACAAAACCAAAAAGGGGGATATAAATGAAGGACCATTTTTTAGCGAAAAAAATATATATGTATGTATACACAAAATAGGATAGATATACAGTTATTTTCTTTTAGTTCAATGACAAGAAAGATTTATGTTAATATTGTTTAGACAAGATATCATGTCTGCATCTTGTACTCTGAATAACTACTAAGAAGACAACAATATGCAATGTATTAATTTTTGTAACTGTCCTACTAATCTGTTTTGAAACAGTCTCATTGCTATTTATTTCTCATTAAAATTAATAAAACTCTGGGGCTGGGAAGATGGCTCAGTAGAATAAGTGCTTCCCTGGCAAGCACAAGGGCCTGAGTTCAACCCCCAGTTCCGCCAAAAAAAATTAATACAATGTTTTTAAAAGTCATATATGAGAAATAAATGGAAATTGAAACCTATTTTTCAATAAGCTAAGACTGGTTTATGCCTTCAAACACTAAGGTAAAAATGAACAATTATTTATAACATAAGTTATATAAGCTGAAGTGTAGATCACAAAGTTAAGAGTATATAAAAATTCATATAATTAAATGGTTAGCATTAAAGGGTTTGAAATCTATTCCAAAAAATATGCGGTTAAATTCTCTTTTACAGATTTGAACCCCTCATTGATAGATATATTGGTAGATATTTTCCCTTCCTACAATAAAACATGAAAAATCAGTGAACTTCTCAAATAACATGGTTTGTATGTACATATTTTTCTCAAAAGATAAATATTATATTTTAAAAATATTAAAATGAAGGACTAGCCAAATAGCTCAGGGGATTAAAGTGCCTGCAAGCAGGTGCAGGGTCCAGGAGTTCAATCCCCAGGCCTGCTGTGCTGGCCCCACTCCTGGGGTGCACTGAGAAGGCAATTGAGACTGGGCATGGTGGCGCATGCCTGTAATCCTAGCTCTTGGGAAGCAGTAAACAGGCAGATAACTAGGAGTCTGATCTAGTAGTGAGACGCTGAACACCCTGTAGACCCTTTCCTAAAAATACAAAAAATAAAATAAAATAAAATGATTCAAAGTTCTTAGGATTTAAACTTATCCTAAATATGTCAGGTTTTTTCTGTTCATACCAACTAATTGCCTTCAATTGAAATAATATTTAATTAGAAATCATCATCAGCAATCATTTCTTCCTCCAAAAAGGCAATAAGAGGGACCAGAATATTCCTTTCAGCATTTAAATTGTGAAGAAAAAAAAATCCACACAAATATGTAGGTTCAGGTCTAATCAAGGAATTAAAACAAAAGAAAAAAAATCGTACCAGCAGATAGAGAAAATATCAGCAGAATGATTGAAATATTAATATTTTGATGCTCTGGACTAAATTTAAAGCAATATAAAAAACTAGATCTAATCTAAAGAAAGTAGCATATCTAGTTTTAGCAAATGTTTAAAATATGAATTCCCAAGCGGCCAGGGAGATGGCTCAGTAGAATAAGCGCTTGCCTGGCAAGCGCAAGTGTCTGAGTTCAATCCCTGGTTCCGAAAAAAAAAAAAAAAAATTAAAAAAAAATATGAATTCCCATCTTCATAAAAAATGGATGTAAAAAACTCCCCTGAAGCTGCATACTAAAATACTGGGATACAATACTCATGAGTATTACTTATAATACTTGAAACTATTATGTTTTATGTGTATAAAAAGAGAAGAAAGAACTAAAGCGTGCTATAGCTAAAATATAAAGTATCCCCAAGAGACTTATGTATTGAAAACACTAATCTCATCAACTAATTAAAGGATTGATAAATTCATAGTCAAATGGGGTATTTGAATGTGGGGCCCAGTTAGGAAAAAAGGTCACAGCAATGTTCCTTTCAAAACATACCTTAGAGGGCCAAGAAGATATCTCAGTAGAATAAGCACTTGCCTGGCAAGTGCAAGGGCCTGAGTTCAATCCCCAGTTCCGCCAAAAAAAAAAAAAAAAGAAAAAAGAAAAAAGAAAAAAGAAAAAAAAAAAAACCTATCATTAACCCTTTCATTTTTCTCTGGCTTTTTTCTCAGCTTCCTGGCAGCCATGAAGTGAAGGTTCATTCTGCCCTCTACCATGCTTCTGCCTTGGAGCCAGCCAACTATAGGCTGAAACCTTTGAAACCATGAGCAAAATAGTTTTCTCCCCTTTTACTTCTTTTTTTTCTTTTAAAGAATGAAAACAAATAGCAAAAACAGAGCAACATGCGATGGTGAACATGATAAGAGACGGTGCACATGATATAGAGTTTCAAAATAATAATAAAAATTTAACAATGTTATTATATTAAGGAAGAAAAAATTAATGTTTATTGAAAGTAAGCATTAATGTTTAATTATCAGGACAATTTTGCATGCCTATATTTGTTAATCTGAACAATAGATTTTATGATGAAAATAATGTAAAGTTTTCTCCTTTGAGTTGCGTCAACAATTTTTGTCCCAGCAATAGGAAGTCAATAATATAATAAAGGATATATATATATATATATATATATCTGTCATCCTCTTTGTCATTTCATTTATAAATATATACTTCATCAACCTCTGCCCATATTTCAGTAATTCCTTATCAATCATTCAATAAAATAAAATGAGTGCTCTTTTTGGACCCAAAGCTAGTGAGTACTTGCCCCCATTTTTTTTTGCTCCGAATGCCTTCAGGGCAGGTTTAGCTGGCTTGAGTTGTGGGGATGGAACCACAGCAACCTGAGCCTGACTGCTTGGTTGAAGCCCCCACTTAAAGAACTGAGCTAGGAGGCAGGCCCCCTTGCCCCCATTATTTACCTTCCATCATTTGAATGTTAGTTATGCATCTAGATAAATTTACTTCCACATATTTCCCTTCCTATCATTAATATCAAGTTTTCCTGTGATAGTACTTCCTAGGCAAAGTAAAGTGTTTCACCATTTCCCAAATAATAAATATCAGACTATCTTATAGTGTTAAAGTACAAGTTTTACTTCATATCTTCATAAGAGTTAAGCAGATGTGCATTATGTTCTAGATCTGACTTGACTGCAATACTAGAGACATTAAAAAGTTTACTATAAAAATTTAATAATTTTCTATATGTATTGATATAATTTCTTCTTTTGATCATTAATACTTAATTATGCAGTGCGGGAGTTTGAAGAAATTACTATATCATCCACAAAATTGACCTTAGACAACATTTAATGTTGCTCTAAAGTTAGTACCAACATATTTTGGACGTATGAAACTTTTTTTCAATATTTTTTTAAAGGTAAAAAAACATATTTAAGCAAAAGGCAAGGTTTCAAGCATAGAAGGTAACTGACATGATAAAAGATAAATATACTTATTATATAGTTGAACTTTACATTTCAGATCAGTAACATGGCCCAGAGAAAATTGCTGAATGTTGGTTTAAAGTTAGGAGAAGACACTTAGAAGTATTCCTCATTAATAGGTGATTTATCAATTATTCATTCTCTAAGAAAAAAATCATAAAAGAAATAATAAACTACTTCTAGCTGTTGAGATAAGGAAAAAAGTCTTTCAAGCTAACACAAAACATGCTCAATTAGTAATTTTGTTGTACATTAGAATTGTTTAATTCATATGTGCTTACCGTTCTCGGTTAAATTTAAGAGAATGAAGGATAGCTGGTCTTTTTTGTCTAAGGTTCCACAAATGAAGTGTATCATCTGAACTTGCACTGACCAAAGCACCCTGTAACAAAAAGAATACAATGTTAGTGTGTCCTCTTACTTAAGAAAGCAAAATTAGCAATCTAATTTACTGAGTTTTTCATTCCTTAAACAGGTACTTGTGTCTCTTTAAACTAGAAATATGAAGAAGCATAACTGCATATCTTTAAAATAGGAAGGTCAATAATGTCGAAAGTGAAACAAGCAAGTGACTCGTAGTATATGGATAGTTTGAACGATTAATTCAATGAACATCCATTTACTCATAGAGAGGAAAAAATTAATATAACATCATAGTGACTATTAAAATTTTTTGTTTATGCTTTAGAAAACATGGAATTGAAACTTTTTTCTTACTCTTCACATATACACACTACATACTCTTACATAGAAACAAATAGACAATCCAGTTTTATAAATCAAATACAGAATATACAAAAATTCTCCTTAGAATTTTCTTTTAATTGAAAAAAATATTTTACTAAAATATATAACTGGTTTAATCTGCCCAAAAAGATTCACTTAATATAGATATATATAATAAAAGAAAATATTTCCCCTACTAGATTCAATGTAATTGCAAAAATAATACCAATGTTATCCAATAGCATCAAATACAAATGAATCCTTCATCAAATACAAAGAATTATAATGTTTTATACTTATAATTACAAACAGATGGCCAGAGAACTAGCTGCCACATGAGATAGCTAGATGATAAATAGTACTTCCCTGTTTCATGATCATCTTAAAATATCAGAACTTTTAACAGAATAGTTTTATAACTGAAAATGCTTGCCTTATATCAGAAACCAAAGCTCTAATATAGTATTGACTATTATCTAATAAGTAGTAAGTAGAACCATAGTGATCCTGAATTCTTAAAACTTCTTCAAAAATTTTCTGAAGTAATTTATTACAAATAATCTTTCACAGGGCTGGCCAGATAGCTCAGCAGACTAAAGCACCTGGTTTGGCAGAGTGCAGCGGCCCAGGCTCAAAACCCAGCGTGCTGTGCAAGCCCTGCCCCAGAGGCGCACTGAGACTGTGATTGAGACTGGGTGTGATGGCACATGTCTGTAATTCCAGCACTTGGGAGGCTGAAAATAGGAGAATCACTATGACTCCAACCTGTGTAGTGAGACCCTGTAGACACTATACCAAATACATAAAAAATAAAATGAAATAAAAACAATCTTTTGCAGTCCACAACATATAAAATTTCTAGTACTTACTTCCTCTTTACGAGTTGGATGAGAGGAGACAGGAATTTACATTTCTATCTAAAACAATTCCTAATCTCAAAAATTCCTTTATCCAATGGTGTTTCTCTCTTTATGTACCTACAATTTTAGATTCAGAGAGTAATAGCTTTCTCTAAATAAAATATACACTATAATCCATCAAAATTAAATGTTTATATCTTTTGCATATTTACATATAAATATGTCCAAAGATGTATATATTAATATATATTTTAACATGTCATACCATACAATGATATATGCTACACATGTCATGTAGATTCTGTTTGCTTGCATACTTTATTTAAAACTGTATATATTCTTCTTATACATACACTACAGTTGTTAGAATTCCTTGACAGTACTTAACTACATTTATAATTGATTTTTAAGATAAAAAATAATGATCTCATTTCTCAGAGAGATAGACAAACATTTGATATATGGTAGAATAGAGTATGACCTACAAATTTAATAAAATATACTTTAGAAAATGGATAAAACTCTTGCAGTCATGGCCATTGCAAATAATTTTCTGAACACCACCCCAACTGTATAGGAAATAATTTGTTCCAAGAATTAAAAAATGGGACCATATGAAATTTAAAAGCTTCTACAAAGCAAAAGAAACAATAGAGTGAAAAGAAAAACTACATAAAGTGAAAAAAATTTGTGAGCTATTCCTCAGAGGACTTTTATACAGAATAAAGAATTCAACATAATTAGACTCCCCAAAATAAAAAACCTGATTAAAAAATGGGCACTTGAAATGAAGAGACAATACTCAAAAGAAGCACAAATATCCAATACATACAAATATCCAACATATACACAAATATCCATTACACACATTGGACTATTATTCTCCTATAGAGAAAGATAAGACTGAGTCATTCATAGAAATATGGATGAATCTTGAGAACAACACGTTAAGTGAAATGAATCAGACACACCAATTTAAATATTTCCTGGTTTCTCTTATATGAGCAATCAAAAGTAAAACAAATGAGAAAAAAAACAAAAGATAATAGGAAGTACAGAGATTCTTCTCAAAGAGGGAGATGGAAGAAGCAGGGATAGAAAGGAATGACTGGGGATTAAAAAAAAGAATTAAGATGTATTATTTATGTGTACCAACTCCATACAAGGAATCTCAACATTCTTTAAATAAAATATAGACTATAATCTATTGCAAGCATGCGCAAAATGAAAACAAAAGGGGGATCAAAAAATGGGTGAAGGAGAAAGGAAAGGAAGGGAATATCTATTAAAAAAATGTAATTAGTATGTGTTATGTACCTGTGCCAACTCACCACAAGGAATGTAAACATTTTGCACTACACACATGCTCTAATGAAATTTTGAAAAAGACTATTAAAGAGAAAAGCAATATATGTGGTTAGGCTGGATTATAAAATTTGAATTGATAAGAAAAGAGTATATTGAAGGAAATTTAATGACTAGCAAAGAAATTAAAGATCTTTAGATTTCAAAGAACAAGCCACCCAAATAGCTCAGCAGATTAAAGCACCTGCAAGCAGGCACAGGGGCTGGGATTCGATCCCCGGGCCTGCCGTGCTGGCCCAGCCCCTGGGGTGCACTAATTTGGCAATTGAGACTGGGTGTGTTGACATGCACCTGTAATCCCAGCTCTTGGGAATCTGTAAACAGGCGGATCACTATGAGTCTGATCTAGCAGTGAGACCCTGAACACCTTGTAGACCCTTCTCTAAAATACAAAAAAAAAAAAGACCCAAACAAGTAATTTAGCTATATTATGCTATACGGTTGCAAAAAAAAAGATTTTTGTGCATATAAATTTTTCCTTTAAAATTTAGTAAACTGATAAATACAGAAGGAGTACAGTCTTTTATAAAAATGTGGCCATGAATAATATTACATCATATAATTTATAAACATTTAAAATCACAATATGAAAAGAATACATCACATATATCTTGGACATTCTTAATCCAAAAATCTAAAATAATAATTGTCCCAAATTTAGAAATCTGTTGAGTGTCAACATGATGCAACAAGAGCAGAATTCCAAACCTGACTTCATGTGTCAACTGTATGTATGACATACACATGATCTATAGATAAATTTCATGTGATTTGGATCTCATCCCCAATATAACTCATTATATTCATTATATTAATTTCCCAAAATCCAAAAAGAAAAAAGACAAAAACAAAATCTGACATATTTCTGATCCTAAACATTTCATGTAAGGGATACTCAGCCTGTTACATGATGTGTGTATGTGTCAGTGTATTTCTGTGTGTGTATGTTTTAAAGGAAAGTAGTGTATTATGAATTTTAAATAGTCAAAAAGTCCTTACCTCATTGACCAAGAATTGGAGCTGCAAGACTGCTGCACCACTTTCATGTTGGCAATAACAATCAACACCAGGTCTCCCAAGTCTAACACAATAAAGGTTAAGGATTCTAAATTTCGATTAGCATGGACATCAAAGAGCAGAGTACAAGTAACATTTTAATGAAAGTCTTGGCACAGGGATATAGCTCAGCAGCATCAATGCCTGCCTGGAAAGCACAAGGTCCTGAGTTCAATCCCCCGTACCACAAAAAAAGAAAAAGTCTTACTTACTCATTCTTCTTATTCTTTAAAATAAAGTGTCTAAAAATCTTAGTTTACAAAATTACATAGCAAGATCTTTCATGTTCTAGAAGTTTGTAAAATGAACGACAAGAAAAAAAAATTGAAATTGAGGTTTCCTTCCCAAAAGTAAAACAGAAATTATGATTTTACACATATCTAATTTCATTTCAGATTTAACGGACTAAACACTTTTTCCCTAAACTAAGTTCAAGTTGTACGAAATATTTTAATATCATAAGTGATATAAAATAACTCTTAAAATATTTACGTATGGTCATAAGCTTGATATATATATAGAACTCTCCTGATCATAAATTAAAACCCATAGGACATAAAGAAATATTTGACTAGATAAAAATATAATATTTCTTTGTACAGAATACCATAAAGAATTTTTCAAATGGAAGTACTAGGAAATAACTAGTAACATATTACTAGTTATTACTAGTATTTTATTTATACTAGAAAATTAAAAAAGAGAAAAGGAAAATAGGAGAAATGGAGGTAAGGAAAGAGAATAAGAAGATACTACGGAACAATATTTATTGATATATCCTACAGCAAATTATGGGTATTTGTGTGTTAATTTGTCATCTGTTTATAAGACATAAATTACATGACAATTTTCACTGCCAGCTATAATGAAGAAACTAGTATTTGTTTTACCCTTTCAGTTAAACAGCAAAAATGCAGGGTAAAACCTTGGCTCATGAGCATAATTTGTTTGAGAAACATGATTGTAATCCAAAGCATTGGTGTATCAAAGTGAATTTCCCCCAAAAGAAATAGAAACTCAGATGATTCATTCCCCCAAAATATTGACATATAAATGATTATAAGGCTGTAATACAACACAAAATAATAAAAGAAAATATAAAGCATTAAGAAAAATAAATCAAACTGCACTTAACCTTGAAAACTTTTGTGGATGGTATGAGGAAGTTAAGAGAGGGTAGTTATTATTTAGGGCAACTTTAACTATCACTGGTATGTACTGGTCCAATGGAATCATTTTCTTTTTGTGCACCTTAACCAAAGAATCTATGTAATAACACTTGGTTTTACCTTCTTTGGAGGAGTTTACAGAATTGTGAAACTCCATTGTCACTAAAAAGGTTCATTGCTTGCAATGCTAGTCTTATTCAGGGAGTGCATTTCTACAAAATTTTGCAGCTTTCCACATTTTACGCATTTCCATAATCTAATTTGAAGTGAGATATTTCTCTATCTTTTTCTCCTACTTCACTGAAGAAACCTTCTCCATAATCTCTTGCTGTTGGGAGACAATCTCCCACAATTGGTGGGGGGGGCGGGTAATGGCAAGGAGGTGGGGAGGGTGAGAGGAGAAATAAAGAGGAAGAAAAAACTATTGGCTCAGTTGTGATCATGTGTCATTCAGCATCACATACTACTCCTATTGCAAGACATCATCCATTTAGTAAGTTAAAATTTACTACAAACTTGTGCTCATCTTGTGGAATATTTGCAAAAAAGTTACTTACAATACAAGGTTTTCATGAATGCATATAAATTATGAAACTATAGTTTTTAGACACTGCATACCAGGTGAGCAATGACAGTGATTACTAAAAAAGATAAATAAAAATACAATAGTGAACATATTGTCTCAGCTTACTGCCCAGAGTTTCCAGACCAAAGTAGGGGATGAGAACTCAGTAATCTAGCAGGTTCTCTGAGTTGAGATAACAGGAGTAAGTTTTAGGAGGCCAAAGACAATTAGATTTCATAAGGCAGAGCAACAAACAAACAAAAAGGCAATATAAAAAGAGAACTCAAGATCTGAGAAAGGTTCTTTAGCTCAGTGTTGATGAAGGAACAAGTTTAACAAAATTAAAAACAACTGGAGAAAAAAGCAAACCAAGAAGGAAAGATCTTTTGTGTGTGTGTGTAATTTTATTGGAACATTTTAGACATAGAGAAATTAGATTTAGATATACATTTTATCAGAGAATCTGTACCTGTACATGAGTAGAATAGACCAATATAAAACACAGGTTCTTTAAAAGTAAGTAAAAGAATAAACCAAGGAAGATGAAATGTTCAGACAAAGCCAGGAATTTTTCTATAATTTAGAAAGAAAACTCAAAATGCAAGGAACATCATGCAATGTATACAGAGGAACATTGCCTCAGTACAGAAAAAAATTCAACTCTAGGATAAAGGCTGACTTCGCCCTGTTCATAACGCTAAAAAGGAGGCCACCAAAGAAATCAAAGTTTTCCATATAACTTCACTGCATTCAGAACAAAGATCAAGAATTATATAATCACAAAATCCTATAGAACCCAAAAGGCAAAATGTAAATGTATCACATTTAAATGTATCACATGGACTCAAATATGTAGAAATGCAAAAGGAAAAAATCATAGGAAAAAAATCAATTAATAAAAATAAAATCAGAAAGAACAAAAACATGAATAATAGATGTTAAAACATTTATAATCCTATTTTGAATATGCTGAATAAGGTAAATATTGAACTACTTAAGTAGATATATGAAAGAGCTATTTATAATCTATGACAAACAGAACATTTAATTTTTTAAAAATTACATTAATTACCAAACTTGGACATACCAGTGGAAAAATTCAAATTAGAATTTTAAAAAGACAGGGAGGAGGAAAAATATCAAATTATTTAAGTGTGAATCAATGTCAACTGGCCTATTATAGTTGGACTTGAAAGCATGAAGAAGAAATGGTAGAGTATGAAATATTTGAATAATGCTCAAAATGGAAGAGATTTAATTATCACCAAAAGCCTTGCATCAAAAAGAAT
>NW_004524724.1:0-1160 GCF_000260255.1 Octodon degus
GGCAAGCTAAACCCAGCAACACATTGCCAGGGTCATTTACAGGACCACGTGGAGTTCATCCCTATGATCCAATGATGCCTGAATACATTCAAGTCAGGAAACATGATGCAGCACCTTAACAGAATACAGGAGTAAACACCACACCGTCATCGCGACCAGCGTAGAAGGAGCACGCGATAACATTAAGCACCTTTTTGTGATAAATACTCTAAACAACTTTGGCCCAGAAGTGTAAGTCAGCACAGCAAAGACCACGATCACACTCCCACAGGGGCATCACACTCAGCAGTGAAAAGCTGGAAGCCTTTATGTTAATGTCAGAAGTGAGACGAGGATACTCATCCTCACCAGTGCTCCTGCACATAGTGCTAGAAATGCAAGGCAGAGAGAGCAGTGAAGCAAGAAAAAGAAAAGTCATCCAGACTGAAAAATGCACGAGAGAAGTCGTCGCTCTTTTCGGACATGATCAAAAGCTATTAGAACAAATTCAGTAAAGCTGTAGGACACACAGCAATATACAAAGGGCCGGCCAAATAGCTCAGCAGATTAAAGTACCTGAAAGCAGGCGCAGGAGCCAGGGACGCGCTGAGATGGCAATTGAGATGGCGCATGGTGGTGCACGCCTGTAATCCCAGCTCTTTGGAGGTGTAAACAGGCAGATTCCTACAAGTCCAATCTAGTAGTGAGAACCTGAACACCCTGTAGACCCTTCCGTACACGAATTAGTAGCACGTCTTCACACATGCAAAGAACAAAATAAATCTAAATAGCTGTCTCAGTTCTGAGCCACAAAAAACAAAACAAAACAAAAAACAACAACAACAAAAAAAAATCTTAGTAATCTCTTTTCCAAGAGGACTTGTCCTAGTTTCAGCAGGCACTGTGGCTTCGGGTGTGAACAGACCTGACAGGGCCTCACATAGGACAGCCACAGTGCAGAGTCTGCCTGGCAAGGAAAGTAGGCAGGCAGGAGGGAAGATTGGAAAGAAAATAGGAGACATTCCCTACACATCTGACCTCCTGCTCATAGTGGATGGTCCATCTCCCGGCCCTTCTCAGGGCACTGGGGTCACCAGAGTATTCACATCAGTGAGCCCAATGTATACTGGGATCAAGGTCTATCTTTCTGCCCAAGCCCTGAAAGTCAAGTACAAATGTGT
>NW_004524724.1:5370-5951 GCF_000260255.1 Octodon degus
TGGGCAGAGAGGGTCAGGAATGCCTTCCTTTTGATATTGGGGGGCGCCCCGTGTGACAGCGGCGAGCAGCAGCGTAAACTTTTGACAAAATCAAGACGCCCAGAGCAAAGGGAGCCCCGCAGTCCCCGCGGCACTCAGCTCTGCGGCCTGGTGGGGACTGGAGTGCTAGCACCGCCGGGGCGCTGTCCGTGGGGCGGTCAGCGCTAGTGGTCTGACATCCATCTACAGTCCACCTGGTGAGGCTCGCGCCCCAGCCACTCCAGGGGTCACCGCGCGGCTCGAATTCCCCCTGCTGGTCTCCGGGCGCCACTGCGTCTCCGGAGCTGAGGTCCGGGCTCGCCCCGCCCAGCAGGGGTGCGGCAGCCGCGTGTCTGGCGCTGCCCACCCGTCCTGCAGCGATGCTCCTGTATGCAACGACTCTTGTCTCGGTGGAAACAGATTGGAGAGGACCTGAACTTTGTGATACGTCCTCAGCTCCGGAAGGCCCGGTTCCGCGGACCTCAGCTGGGTCAGTCTAGCAGGCCACTCCCTCGTTCCCCGCCTGGGACACAGATGCCCTATCATGCAGGCAGGAGGCTGGC
>NW_004524724.1:11228-13189 GCF_000260255.1 Octodon degus
TTACAAGTTTTTGCTCCCAGCTTCAGGCACACTAGTCAGGATTGGCTTCTGTTGAGGGTGGGCAGTGAAGCAGGAGCCAATCAGTGTCGAGGGGCGGGCTGGATGAATCGTCCAATCAGGTGTCTCAGGCGCGGTTGGCTTTGTTTCCGGGCTGCAAAGTCCGGACCTACGGCTCAGGCAGGGACTTCACCTAGCTGGGTTAGCAGCTGGCAGCTAAGATTTCTGCGGGTACAGGCCGCGTGGGAAGCACCGGGGATACCCTCCAGCCACGCAATGGTGACGTTATGGCAAAGGTGCCCTGCTGGGGGCCGCGGCCGTGGGGCGAGGTGGGGGTGGGGGCAGGGGGACGTCTGTGGCGGACGGAGCCTCCTCGCCGCTCCGGGGCCAGTTCCTCCTCCCTGGGCACAGCGCACCGTGTCCCTCCCGCCCCGCCTCGGGCAGGGCTGCGGTGTGCACCAGCACCCCCTCCGCAGCCGCCCGCCATCCTAGAGTACAGTCTTCCACAGCAGCGTCTCCAGTTCTGTGTGGAGACAGGGAACTCAGGGGAGATCGACCGCGATTCCGGTGCTGGGCCGAGCTAGGGAGCTGTGTGTGTGGATCCCTGGTCCCGTCATCCTCCGCAGAGCTGGAGGACCCCAGCTCTGCAGATATCTGGAACATGGGTCCTCAGAGCCACACCTTAGCTCCGTAGGCAAACGTTGCTCAGTGATGAGAGCAAACTGCCAAAATTCCAACATGTGCCCACAGTGCCAGACTCAGGAGGAGTGATGAGCGAGGCCATGAGAGTTGAAAGAAAGGGTTGCCAGGCGCGGTGGCGCACACCTATAATGCCAGCACTTGGGAGACCAAGGCAGGAATTCTGCTGGGAGCTGGAGTCCTCCCTGGGTTACCTAGAGAGATCAAGCCCAGGATCTGCCTGGACAACATAGTGAGAACTTGAGACAAACAAAAACCAGAAGAAGAAAAGAAGAGGACAAGGAAAAGAAGAGCAAGGAGGGGAAGAGGGAGGAGGAAAAATTGAAACAAATGTAAACTCCTGTCTATGTATATGAACTCCTGTTTTGCATACACAGCAATGCAAAAACAATTTGCATCTTAGTGAGGTAGTTGGCACCTTTACTAACAAGAGAAACCACTTAGTGAGGGCTCCCACACAGGTTAGCATGCTGAGAGAGGCTGGGGATGGTGATGTGTTAGCAAGGCCAGGAGAAAGTATTCCTGCTAAGTACTATGGAAGGAGCTGCCTCTTATGCACAATGTGGAAGTCACTACACTGGGCCAACTACACAGACATGTGATTTGATAGGAGTGGAAAGGGAGAGTGGCAGCACCCCAGCTAATTTTTGTAGTCCTTGGACTCTAAGCACTGTTTCAAGAACTGAAATACTGATTGAGGTGGGCTTTATAGTACAGGGATATCCCAAGAGGAAAGCCTGAGATGTGGGCTCTGCAGCCACGTATGTGGTTAGTGCTCAGGGCTTTCTGTGCATGGAGGAGCAGATGGGAAGACAAAGTGAGAGAGGAGGGGATGGCGAGGGAGGTAAAGGCCACAGCTACAACACGGGGCCCTGCCTTGAGGTCAGATTGTCAGTGTGACCATAAAGTTTGTTGTGTGCCGCCAACATCTGAGAGTGAGTCCAGTGTGACAGCATTAAGGAAAGAGAAGACAGTAAAATTTAGATTATAAGTTTTCTTCTAGGACTGCAGAAGCCACCTAATCAATACATGTTTTTGTTTTTGTTTGGGAGACAGGGTGCTCCCATGTAGTTCACACTGCCCTGAACTTACTGTGCAGACCAAGTTTGTCTCCACCTTGTGACAGTCCTCCTGACTCAGTCTCCTGACTCCTGAGACTAGACGTGTATGCCAGTGCGCATGTCATCAGTTATTCCTGAATGGAAATTACAACCTTGGGTAATGTCCTAATTAGACATGACTTTGTCTTAAAAATTGTTGGCCAG
>NW_004524724.1:13289-22042 GCF_000260255.1 Octodon degus
GGCCAGCTCAGCCCACCAGGGGGCAGGGCTGGCTGGCATGTGGTGCTGGGGGATTGAACCGTGGTCCCCGTGCTTTGCTTAGCTTAGTTTGTTCTAAGTAGGTGCCTTAGACCACTGAGCCATCTCACCAGCTCCAAGAAAAGCTTATTATTACCTTACAACATATGCAGTTGGGCTTAACTTCACGATCTGTTTGAATATCAAACATCTTAGGCATAACATGGAACAGGTATTTTCCATCAAATATTGATATGTTAAACATTAAGTCCCTACAGAATATGGAGATAAAAATTTAAAAAATAAAAAATATTTAAAGAATATGAATAAACAATTATTTTTACACAAAAAATTTAGAAATCTAACAATATATGGCATTGTAGCAGGACAGTCCTGTGAAATTTTCTTTCTTTTTCTTGTGTATGGTTTTTATTTATCACCCATTTAAAAAACAAACAACAAAATCCAAAAAACTTTTACTTGAGAGAGTATGGTAATAATTGGTATGTCATGACAAGAAGTACGTATTTAGAAGACCAGAATGACAGGCATTCCAAGTGTGACCCTTCAGTTTAACACTGCTATCTTCAGTGCAGTTGCTTGGTTCACAAGTATCCACAGGTATAGTTAATCAGGGTGAGAATCCTAGCAATTAACTGCTGCTTTCAAAAACCTACTGATGTTTCTCAGGATCATTGCCTTGCCCATCTTGTGCGTATAAATGTATGGCTTTCTCCCTGTCCTGTTTCCCAGCTTTTCTCTATAAAAGGACAACAATTTTAAAAGCTTTTGTTTAATTAGACTTTATCTAATAAAATTCCTATGAAGACTTTCTTACAAAGTCTATATTAAAAATGAACAGTTTCTTCTCATACGCCAACTTGTGTTTAAGTAAGCAGTGTCCAGCTGTGCTGTGTTTCCTCCTTATTTCCTAGAAAGCTGAGTCCACACCTACTGAATAGGTGACAGCCTCATCAACTCTGAAACAGTGAAGCCAGAGGTGCGAAAATAATCAATATTTCTGCCTACATTTCTTAGATCTTTCTACATTGTCTGAGCTTTTCCATTTTCAATATCTACAATTAATGAAGTTGCTTTTATAGTCCTGAAGGCAGATTCATATAGGGGCATCCTCATCATCCAAAATAATTTGCCTTTGGTGTTATAAAAATTTGGTAATAAATTAATGGGCTGGGGGTCAATATAAAGATTCAAGTTCAAAAGTTCTCCCCTAAAACCTTCAAACAATTTAAATATTGTTATAGTGTAGGCAAATCGAATTTTTTTAAATTGAATTTTGACATTGACAACTTTTAAATTTTTTCTCAACAAAAAGATTTTTAGGATATTAACTTGTGTTCATCAAATAGTATACATTTTACAGATAATATAAAACTGTTAAAATTAAATAGATAAGTAAAACCTCTCAGTTATTTATAATTAAGCTAAAATTGTAAAGACAAAAAATTGTAAAGCTGGGCAAGCCAAATAGCTCAGCAGATTAAAGCATCTGCAAACAGGGCCTAGTGGTTCATTCCCTGGGCCTGTTGTGCTGGCCCTGCCCCAGGGCTTGCTGAGCCAGGAAGCTGAGACTGGGTGTGCTGATGTGTGCCTGCAATCTGAGCACTTAGGAGTCTGTAAACAGGAGAATCACGTGAGTCCGATCTAATTGTGAGACCCTGAAAACCCTGTAGACTCTTCTCTAAAAAATACAAAAAAAAAAGTAAAGCTAAAAAAATTTGTATTTATTTAGTTTTAGTTTTAGTTTTTTGTGGAACCGGGGATTGAACTCAGGCCCTTGCACTTGCCACAGAAGTGCTTATTCCACTGAGCCATCTCCCCGGTCCCAACAACTATTTTTAAAGTTTAGGTTTGTCAAAATAATTTTTAGGGTTCTAGCATGTCTTCATAAAAGAAATGTTTAAAAAAAAAGATGTCTTAAATTCATTTTCCTTAAACACCATACAGGGCAGTCCCCATTCTTTCTGCAGGCAGTTTATTATAACTGCTTATTTTATATTTATACAAAAGGCACAGGAAACTAAAATTTAGATGTCCAATTTTATCCAGCCATCTCAAAAGTAAGCTGAAATGATAGCCCAACACAACAAACTGAAAATTGAGAAAGTAGGCATTATTTGTTATCTTTAGTGGGTTCAACCAGTTATCATGAAAATGTTGACTTTTTCTGGTAAATCTTCTTAAAACTTTCCTTCTTGGTTCCAGAAGACCTCTTCATATACAAGTTAAGTGTGAGAAGTATATTCTGTTTTATTATACAAAATTTGGCTAGTTGGATAGAGGAAAATCAGTTTGCTAAATAAATGGTACTGAAAGAAATCCTGATCCAAGTGGAAAAAAATCCCCTGTGAGTTTAGTTCAAATGTTTCTAACCAAAGAAAATGATACAACAATGTTTTTAGGCTAACTTAAGAGATGGTTGATATGAAATTTTACATTTTACAGGCCAAATATATAGTCTAAGAGTTTATAAAATAAACTAATGTATTATTAATTCTGAAAATATCGCATGTAAGTAAATTACCCTGAAGTACTTGTGGCAGCACTTCAGGTGGAAGCAGCCTTATGTACAAACAGTCTAGTTTCTCTGCTGCTAAGTATATAATTTAAAGAAATTTCAGACACTACTGAGTAAATCTTTGTCCATTCATAATTGATTAAAAAATGTTAATTTGCAGGATTTAAAATGTTTTCTTTAAAAAGAAAAACACTTAAAATATATAACCTCTGTTCAATTAAAAATACAAAAATTCTGTGTGGTTTGATCACACTATATAATTTATAATAGAAAGTCACTATTTGAAAGATTGTTTTACTGTACTGACAGCACTAATTAGTGAATTAACATTTAGATTTAGTTCAGCCTCACTTATATAATAAGATCACATTTTCAAAATGGCATAAATTTTCCTTTATTGTAAAGGTTCTATTTAGCAGCCATTACATTGGTAAAGGTTAACAGTTTACAGAGCAAATGTTTTAACTACTATATATATATTAACTTTGTCCTCCCCAGGTGTAATAGTAACACAAAGCTAATGTCTACATTAAAAACCCTTTACTCTTCCAATCCACACGTTAACCAAAGGTTTTCTTCTCTCCCTCTTGTCTGACCTCACTGGGGAAGTGTGGGCGTTTCAGAGTATATGTACACATTTTACACAGCATACCTGAATTTAGGTGATTACAAAGACAAGTAAAAGACTAAATCATTCTTAATTCAGGTTTTGTGGAAAACAGGGCTTACTGACAACCTAAAAAGATGAGACATTCAAGGTGCCCTAATAAGCTTAAGCCTATAATAGTTGAACAGCAAAGGTCATTTTACTGCACTGTGAACAATCTTCACTGACTGGCACTGAAGACTACACACCAAACCTGTGGCTACTGGTAAATAAGAGGTTTAAGCCAAGAGTGGTGGCCCAAGCCTGTTGCTCCAGCACCTGGGAGGCTGAGGCAGAAGGATCACCCTGAATTAGAGGCCAGCCTGGGCTACATAGTGTGAGCAAGGCCAGCCTGAATTACAGAATAACACTGTTTCAAAAAACAAATGAGGGGGGCCAGGGAGATGGCTCAGTGGAATAAGTGCTTCACTGGCAAGCGCAAGGGCCTGAGTTCAATCCCCGGTTCTGCAAAAAAACCAAAAAAACCCCAAAAAAACAAAAGCCACAAATGAGAATAAAATAACAAAAACAAAGAAACAGTTTAACAGAAGAGGTGTCATTAAGTTAAAAAACTAAAAATATAGTTTAACACAACTTACACAGAGGAAAATAGGGTTTGTAGGTATTCTATGTACAGAGAGACAATAGATAAAATTTGAGTATGCTAAATAAATTTCATGAAATGCAGTTTTCAAAATAAAAGATGTCTTCCTCCTCTCGTTAGTTGCTCCCATGAGCCCCTTTCACTGAGGAGATACTGATATAAAAGGCCAGCTCATTTGGACTCAATTACCACACGGGTTAAGAACTCTCCCACTATTTGGGGGGAGGCTCTAACAACAGATTTGGCCAAGCCACCAGCACCTGTTCTCTGAGGTTTCTTCCTCCCTTCCAGACCCACTGTGGTCCCTCAAACAAACAGTATAGAATGTCCAACTGCTAAAATACACCTCTCCTGCTATAAATTCGCGTCAAGAGCTGCCAATGCTGCCATGAGTGTGCTCCGTGTACACTGCCCCAGTCTTCTGCCACCCACAGCCCACTGGTGCACCTGCATGAACCTAAATAATGCCTTTTTCTGCCTTTGATTGGCTCCTGTCAGGCAGTCCTTCTTTGCACCTGACCTGACTTAACCTCCCAGAGATTGAAAACTTGTTTCCCTTTGAAAAAGCACTTCTGATTAGTGACAGTCAAGCTGTCTGCTGGGAAGACACAAAAGCTCTGCTACAATATCTTGCAGAAAATGGATACAGGAAAGTAACTCCACAAATTTCTTGGAGCTGCTGGCTTCTATAAAATCTGCATCCTTGAATTTACAAAAACAATGATGCTTATATAGACTGTCAGCCCCTGGAAGCACCTAGTGTCCACCTGTGCAAATATTTGGATCCAGTAGCTAAGGGCTTCCTCCCCCTTTGCCTCCACGCTCTAATAGCCATTGTCTTTCTGATCAAAAAAGCTGACAAGCTCACCCTAGGCCAAGACCTAAATGTTCAGGTGCCACATGCTGCGCTGGACCTTACCCGGTACCAATAATCCTTATGCAAAAATCTCCATCTGACTCTTGTGGCAATAAAACCACTCAATCCGGCCATGTACCTGCCCTCAGAGCTAAGCTCAACAGACCATCATTGCCTGGCATCCTCTGAAACTGTTCTTGAGCCAATCAGACTTTTAAAAAATAACCCCTGTGGTGGATAGCTAACTGGTAGCCAGCTTCTTACACACAGCTGAATTGAACTAGTGTGGTGCTGGGTGTGGGAGGCCCACCTGAGGATTGTTGCCAGCAACATAAGAGGTTGAACAGAAGCTGTTGGAACACTGCTAGGGATGCTGTTTGGAGAAGCTGTTGTAGCTGTTGGAAGCTGCTAGTTCTCTTGGGCCATTTTGCTGAAGGACCTTGTCATGCTGGCTTTCCTGATGAACTTTGGGGGAGCTTTGGTCCTCATCCTAAGCATCGCTTCCTGGCTCTGGAGAGAAAGATGGTGCATGGCTCAGCCTCATGTAGAAGCTTCTTGCATTGGCTTTCCTGATGGGATCTCAGTTTTCCTCATCGCTGGAGACCTCACTGTTGCTAAGGATGGCTGTGGTACTTTTGGGGGAGCTCTGGGGCTTAGCTAGAGTGCTGCTTCCTAGCTCCAGTTCAGATCTCTCAGCCTGCGAGCATAGAACCTTCATCCCTCTGGCACAGACACTAGCTTCCACCACTGACCTATGGGCCTTTCCTATACTTCTTGTATGGGATTCTTGGGTGATTCCTTATAAAATATTATAAAATGTGTCCTGTATTATGTCATTCTCCTTGCAAAAACCCCAAACCACGACATACCCCAATAGATTCTGAGTACACTAACAGGAAGTAATCCTGTTAGGAATCTTGTCCAACAGGCTAGATATGTTGTGGTCACCTTGGACAAAAAGTCTTTTGGCCAAAACTTTCATGCAAGGATGATCTGCACAGAAAACTGCTTTCTGTCACTGTTTGCAAACCTGCCACCAATAATGCGAAGTAATCTGGTCCGTAGGTCCAAACCCCAGCTGAGGGTCCAATTGACTGAAACATCAGCCTGATCTGCCTCCACTATATGTTCTGTGAACTCAAGCTGCTGTGCTGGCACCTGTACTCCTGGAGTTAGCTCAGGCTTCAGTGTCGCCAGCCCCAACCTTTAACTCCATATCCATACTGAGAAGACAGTAAAAGCTTGTAGAGTCATATTGTAAAAATAATCCCTAGGTATGGCCTACCCTTCATCATTGGCAGTGACTAGCGGCCTGTGTTTGTAGCAGAGGTAACTTAGAAAACTAGATTAAATAAAAACTGCATACAGCATAAGTGCCACAAGTTTTAGAAAAGTTAAGCAATAGCTTGTAACCAGTTTTTTAAAATCCAGCTATATCTGTAGTAATTCCTGCACATATATATAACACAGGCATATATTAACTGCCTCTACAAGTTTCAGAAATCCAGCCTTACATCCACTAAAATATTTACCTGAACCAGACAGCTCACTCTGAAGACATGGCACACTCAAAGCTCTGTTCCGGGCCCTCTCAACCCTGACCAGTCGACACATGGCCAAAGCCTGAGGACACAATTCACAGTATTACTCCCCTTGACTTCTGTATCTTTTCAGGCTGCTCACCCCAATTCTTTCTTCCCCTTTCCCTACTAGGTGGGTTTCATTTTATTTTATTTTTTTACTTAAGTCCAGTGGATGGATTCCCCCGAGATAAAACAACCAATCAAACATTTGACCAAGCTTTGATCAGGGTCCAAGGAACACTGGACCCTCTCCTAGGTCAGATTAACTCCTTACTTCTTGCTAGAGGAATGTTACAGGACAGACAGGCTTGACTTACATCTCTTCCTTAACACAACTTATGGAAAAACTATAATAAGACAATCTTGGGAACCTGCTAGGACCCATCCTAGGATCACTGACAGCCCTAATGTCACTGTTTCTAGGTGGGCCTTGTCTCAAAAGATCACATGGAACATGTCCAGGAAGTTGTTTCCAGGGTGGAAATGCAGAAGAAAATGCCCCCCCCCCGCCCCCTGCCAGGATAAGCCAGTTTCTTAGTTGCTCAGGTAATAGATTGTGTTCCAGTTCTGATTGCTTCTGTCTTTTAGAAATGGCTGGTCACTGTGAAGCACAGCTGGTCACTAAGATGTGCACTGTATGCATGAATCCCCAACCAACAAGCCACTGTGGCTCCATACTTCTGGTTTGTTTGCTTATAGAAGCCTAGACCACCACAGATCAGGACCTCATGTACTGGGGACGATCCCAATCCATGCCCATGGATGTAAATAACTCTGCTTTCAAATTCTGATTGTTGCTTCAGTGTTTCTGCCTGCTGTTGCATTACCATCATACCTCTTCAGGGTAGCTCACACTGTGCTGTAGAGTGTATTGTATTTTTACTTTTTCTTCCATTTTCCCTTCTCCTTACCTCAGGCCATACACTTTCTCCAGAACATGTATTTCCCTTACACTTCTTTTATTTTCCTACCCTTAATAAATTCAAACATTTCCATTTTTATGCTTGGTTTGTTCAGTTTTTTGTCCAGGAGAGAAACAATAAAGAAGACTTCCAGCACTACAAACCCTGTAATAATCAAAGAAGGACATCACATTTATATGTCATTATACCATGTTCTTTGATTTTATATTTGTAGCTTAGCATTAGGTAATGTTCATAATCTCTACTTGTGCACCATTTATCAATTACATTTTATCATAGCTTTTTTGTGTACAGAAAAGACTATATGTGTATGTGTATGTGTGGTCATATAGTTATGAACATCTAATGTTAGGTTTAAGGCATACATTGTATATATTGTAAAATTGACTCTTTAAATAAGGATATATTCAATACTTGATGGAAAATACCTGTTCCATGTTATGTCTAAGATGTTTGATATTCAGACAGATAATGAGGTTAAGCTCAACTGCTTATGTTATAAGGTAACAATATGATTAAGCTCCTCTTCTGGAGGGTTAATAACTTAAGTATGCAGACCAAAAGTTAGAGAAAAACAAGGGCTACAAGGATAACCAACATTTTGGCCCTAGCCATTCAAGGTCAGTGAGGACTTAGGACGTAAAAGAACCTGTATTGTAATATCCTATAATTTAGTGGTGTCCCAAATTTTCTGATCAAGGAGATTATGAGGCCACAGAGGAAAGTGATTGACAATGGCTTTCAGTATATTGTTCTTGTGCTGGATTTCTGGGATCTTGACTATAATATGTCTCGATGTGCTTTTAATTGGATTCAAGTTACTTGGCATTCTGTGCGCTTCGGTTACCTGAATGTCAGATGTTTTCTCATATTTGGGAAGTTTTCTGCTATTACTTTTGCCCATATTTATTTTTAATGCCATTTGTATTGACTCCTTCTTTCTCATTGATACCTATGAGTCTCATATTGTTCATCTTTGCATCATCTTGCAGGTGATGGATTATTTTTTTCCTGCATCCTAGTTGTTTTTTTTTTTTTTAACCATACAACCTTTTTATTGTTAAGTCATAAAGAGGTATCAAAATTAAAAAGCAAAAATTACAGGAGAAGACTTAACAAAACTACTAGGAGCATCAGAGGAAGTGAAAATGGTACTAGGTGCAGGGCAGTTATGAACATGGTAGGACACAGGGAGAACAGTGAGCATGTGCTGAAGATACTAGGGGAGAGGATCTGGTGAAATTTTGATCTTAGACAAGTGCCTAGATAAAGAAATAATGGGACAAGACTTCTAAACCAAACTATGTGCTTAAGAGTCATCCTCGCCATTGGCGCTGTCTCTATCATCCTCTCCTTCCTCAGCCTCTTTTTCATCATCCTTGATCAACTCCAGCATTTTCACCTGGTCCTCCACCCGATCTTCATTTTCATCATCATCCAATAGATCCCCCTCCTCAGCAGAATCATCCACAGCACCCTCAGATTCCATCTTCACATTGGTCTCATCTTTCTTTTGGGAGGTGGTAGTCTGCTCCTCTTCGGTCTTATCATTCTTCATCTCCACTGCTTGTTTGCTCTGTTCCTTTTCAATTTTTTCTAGGCTTT
>NW_004524724.1:24162-25509 GCF_000260255.1 Octodon degus
GGCCCAATAGTGCCCCAGGTTGGGCCCTGCCCCCTTGCAGGAGAACTGCTGGAGCCAATTCAGCCAAGTTGACACAATGTATCAACTATCACAACAATATTGGTTTATTTTGCTGAATTCATACACCTACAATATTTAAATGGCAATTAAATACCCATCTCTGACAAAACTAAATGAAAAAAGGGAATCTGGGGGTCCTCAGAACCTTCATAAATGAAGGACCATTTTGTATCTGTATATACAAAATAGGATAGATTTATACCTACTTTCTCTTAATTCAATAAGCAAGATTTGTACTAACACTGTTTGGACAGGATATCATGTCTGCATCTTGTACTATGAATAACTACTACAAAGACAACAATATGGAATGTATTAATTATTGTAACTGTCCTACTAACCTGTTTTGAAACTGTCCCATTGCTATTTGTTTCTCAATAAAATTAATAAAAAAGTAAGGATATGTCACTCATTTCATTTTCCCTGGAAACACAGAATGAACAGAACTGGTTTTGTCAGAGCAGACTCATAAATGAGGAACTTGCCCTCAGACAAGCAGTATACTATTACTAAATTAAATTACACAGACCATATAGTATAAGCCACAATAAATTCAGCTGTAATGGCAGAGTTAAAAACAAGCTGGGGAGTAAACATTGTGGTGCACTGCTAACTGGTAGTCAACTTGTTACACTTCACTAGTGTGATGCTGGGTGTGGCAGGCCCACCTGAGGATTGTTGCCAGCACCATAAGAGGCAGAACTGGAGAAGCTGTTAAGAGGCTATTAGGGAAGCTGTTTGGAGAAGCAGTTGGAGGCTGCTGGTTCTCTTGGGTTATTCTGCTAGGTGATATCATGCTGGCTTCCTGGTGAACTTGTCTGTTCTTATTGGAGGAGGAGCTCAGGTCCTCATTGTCACTGGGAATGGCTATAGTTGACTTTGCAGGAGCTCTGGTCCCCACCTTGAGCATTGCTTCCCAGCTCCAGAGGGGAAGACGGCACATAACTCAGCCTCCTGGAGAAGCTTATCACATTGGCTCTCTTAATAGGAATGCAGCTCTCCTTGTCCTCAGAGGAGCTCGGGAACTCACTGTTGTTGAGGATGGCTGTGGTACTTTTCCGTGGGCTCTAGTTCTTACCTTGAGTGTTGCTTCCTGGCTCCAGTTCAAATTCCTCAGTCTGGCAGCACAGACCATTCACCCCACTAGCAAAGACTTCCGAGCTCCCATTGGTGACTTTTGGGCTTTCACTGTGCAGATTCATGATGCTGGACCGCATGAAACAGTGTCTTAGGCTCCAGGCCTCCAGTTAGGCTTTTTAGAGGCATTGTCATGACCTTTAGATTTTC
>NW_004524724.1:30714-52575 GCF_000260255.1 Octodon degus
GACTTTGTCTTAAAAATTGTTGGCCAGCCAGAGACATAGCTCAGTGGCTTAAGTGCCTGCCTAGGAAGCACAAGGTCCTGAGTTCAATCCCTGGTAACAAGAACAACAAAAAATTGGTGGGCAACATCATGTAAGTGTGATGGAAAGGGATTTCTCCTGGATGTAACAGAATTTTAATGTGATTGATGCTTTTATTACATGGAAGATTCACCTCAGGGATGTTTACTCCTAACTGCACCTCCACACCTTCTAATAGCTCTAAAAATTTAAGAGCACATCTCACGACGTTGCCGAAAATACAGGAAACATATGATCTTGTTTCAGCCTCCTGGAGTGCTGAGATGCCAGGCATGTGCCATGGTGGCTGGCTAAGACAGGGATTTTTTGGCCACTACTATGAATGGGGTTATTATGCTAGGTGACATGAAGGCCAGGTGGGTGCTGAGTGATGCTGCTGACCCCCTTTCATCTCTGCCCTTTGGGACACTGCCAGAATATTTGCAATAGCAAGGCCAGGCTGACGAGTGGAGCAAGACTGGGCCTGTGTCTCCAATTTAAAGTAACCTGTGTTACATATGCAAGGGCCTGGATTTAGTACTGAAGGAGAAAAGAAAAAGTGCTAAGTTCTCGGTGGGAAATTCACTTAGATTTTGTGTTTTATGCTGTGTGGCACTAGTGGTCTGTGGCATAGCACTTGCTGGACATGCTGGGCAGCAGAACTGAGTCCTGCTCAGTTAGCGACAGGCCACTGAGTGACAACACAGTGGTTTGCAGGGCAGCATGTTCGATACATTACATGAAACATTTGGAATATGAAATACGTTCTGTATTTCATGCATTTTCTCAAATATAGGTTAGTATTAATATAAGTGAGTCTCAGTTTTAAAGAAGCGAAGGCTTGGGAATCTTTGCTAGGTAATGTATATGCAGTGCATGTTCAATACATTATGTTTGGAACTGCATGTGGGTTGATCAAGGTATTTTCAGTTGAGCTTGGGAACCCAAGCGGAATGTCCAACCTCGTTCCTTTGCCAGTTCATAAAGTGCTTCTCTGTGGAATATAGAGCTGCTCAGGTGGTACTCTGTGTTGAGTATTAATGAGGTTCCCAAGGAACCTAATTGGGATACGCTCTACTTAGTGTCTTAACAAAAAAAAGAAACAGTTTTCTGGTTTTTGTTTTGGTTGGTTTGATTTTGGTTGTTGATTAACATATTTCAGTACTACAGAGAGGCGCACCAACCACTCTGGTCATACTGTTGGCTGTTCTACGAGGACAGGGTTTAGGGTAGAGATTGTCAGCAGACACAGGGCTGAGCAGTGTGCCCACAAGGCGTGATGTATGGACAGTCCTGAAGAGAAAACAGTTCCATTTCCCAATTCTGTTGTGTGGTGACTGTGACAGCCATTCTTATTGCCTCAGTTTGAGAAAATACTTGGCTTATTAGCTACCATTTTCTGTCGGCCCACTGCACTTTCTTTGCTTTAATGGGCTGAAATCGTGTCTGCCTAGAACTCCCAGAACCTCCCAGACGTGGACTCTTCCTTTACGGTGACTTACGCATTTCTGTAGGGAACGAGGTGAACACGAGCGTTTCTTCTGTGCTCCTTGTGCGGCTGTGTTCTGCCATCCCTGCACCTCCCCTGAGCTCTCCTGTGCTCCCCACGCTCTGAGGACAGCTCTGGAGAAGCCTGTAGGAGTGGCCCTGCTGAAGGACACAGCTGAGACAAAAGGCGGAGCCTCAGCTTAGTCACCCGGCAGCCAGGCCTCTGTAACCACAGTGCGCATCAGCACAGCACCCCAGGGGCCACCCTGGTGGGCTGTCGCTCTGACCAATCTGCAAAGAGCAAGGGTTGAGCAGAGAAGAAGCACCTCCCGTGCTGGCAATGCGTGTGGTCGCCACTCGGGAGCGAATCAGCAGGGTTGCCATGAGTTTGAGGCCAGCTTTGGCTGCACAGTGAGACCCTGTCTGGAAAGAGAAAAAGTGTTCAGGTACAGACTGTGTGACTGCTGTGTCCCAGAGCTTGAGTTTGTCACGCAGAGTTAGCCAAATGTCCCCACTTTTTCCCTCTGGAAGTGCCATCCAGGAACACGTGTGCTTACCACACCTGTTAAGTCAGATGTTTGCAGCCCTGGTGATTCCAGGCTTGAGACGACACGTGGCTGTAGCCTAACATCTCATTTGCCTTCGTGACACTTATGGGACAGTCGGTCTTCACGTTCTGTCAGTGGTGTGGGTGCAGTGGAAGCATTCTCCTGCTGCCACCCTAAAGCAGACTGGAAAGCACGCCTTGGTGCTCAGGACAGGCCTGCCGGTGCAGCGTGAGTTCACAGTGTAATGCGCACTCTCCACACTGCCACGACTGGGGAGCAATAATCCCCATTTCTGTCCAGTTCAGCTCCAGGTGTTTTCAAATGTGATGAATTGTACTGATTTGAAATGTTAATTCATTTCCACTTTTCCTGTTTCTTATGCCTTTTCCCTGAGTTGAACCCTCTGTCATCAGTTATAGTATGTGTTCATACTTAATTTTTTTTTGTTTAGGAATTTCTATGTGAAAATTCTTCCACTCTTACCAGTGAGAAACTGATTTTCTTATGCTTTCTTCAGTGTGTTACTATTCCTTATTTTGGGCTTTTGCCTTACGTCTGTGTCAAGTGCACCTGTGAAAATCATGTATTACTAGCCGTGAAGTACGCAATAAATGTATGTTCCATCACCTGGTCCTGTTCATTTCCACTGCATGTTACATAGAGGAAAAATATTTCTTAGTATTTTGTATACATTTAGTTTGTGTAAATATTGTCTTGTGTTCAGACTGGAGTGACTGTTCCTCTAAGTGTATCCCAGAAAATGGAAAGGAAACTGCTCCTTTCAGGATTAGATTTGAAAATAAATTGTTGTCCTTTGTGTTTCAAGGGGATTATAAAAGGTGTTTGACACACTGATAGTGCTTCTGTGGTGTTATAAATACAGTTGTATTAAGAATGTACTCTGAAGACTATATGGCATATCAGAACATCTAGTATAAGCCTGTGCATTGTTTTCTCTGTATTTCGATGATCTTCTCCAATTCATTCTTCTTTTAACTTGTTGAGACAGGGATTCCCTGCATAGTTCAGTAATCATGAACTTGTCCCATAGCTCAGGTTGGGGAGGAGCTTGTCTTCTGCCTCAACCCATCCAACTGCTGGGATTATGGGCATGTGCACCATGCCTGGCTGTGGAATTTTATCTGTGCACAGTATCTTCCTCTACAATTATGTTGCATATCTTTAAAGAATTTGTTATAAGGTTTTATAAAATTAGATATATGTTTGCAAGTCTATGACTTTCTCATTGATTAAGCCCTACAGTACTTTATGAGAATTTTCTGTATAAAACAAAATATTGGCACAGACTGAGATTAAGTCTCAGAATGGTCTCTTTGTTAACTCCTTTTAAGAGATTATTAGAAGTATGTGCAAAAATTGGTAACTTTTAAACTTTCATAATATTCTTTTAAAAATTTAGTTTTTCTGTTATGTCCATATATTGACTAGCCCTTTCCACTTCTTTTCCATTCATTGTAAAGTTCCATATACCATCAGCAGCCTCATATTTGTCTTTTTTTTGAAGTGTATTTTAGGGAAGGGTCTACAGGGTGTTCAGAGTCTCTCTACTAGATCAGACTCAGTGATCCGCCTGTTTACAGCCTCCCAAGAGCTGGGTTTATAGGCATGAGCACCACTACACCCAGTCTTTTTTTTTTTTTTTTGGTGTAACTGGGGACTGAACTCAGGCCCTTGCGCTTGCCAGGAAAGCACTTTATTCCACTGAGCCATCTCCCCAGCCCCAAATTGAGTTTTTTCTATGACATTCATGTGTCATAAATATATTCTTGTATTTCTCATTCTATTCATAGCAAATCACATTTTAAAACTCGTAGTATGCAAAAACCTTATTCATAAACAAACCTAAAAGCCATCTGATTTCTCTGTAGGTATTATGTGTATACTGACATTGATTTAAAAAAATGACAGCTAGTCTTTTATTCTGTTTTGTGATGGGGAATCCATAGGCTTTATTGCATTCATATAATTTTATTTTTTGATTTTTGATTTTAAATTTTATTTATTTATTTGTGTGTGTGTGTGTGTGTGTGTGTGGCCAGCTGATCCCACCAGGGGGCGGGGCTGGCTGGCATGTGGTGCATGGGGGGATTGAACCGCAGTTCCTGTGCTTTGCTAAGCTTGTATCTAAATAGGTGCTTTAGACCACTGAGCCATCTCACCAGCCCAGCATTCATATAATTTTAATGAGTATTAAAACTTTGAGAAATCTATATAATGTTCAGTTTATCCCTGACTGGCAGATCACTTGTTTCTGTTCTCGGGCGCTTTATTTGGATGCCTCCTTATCTGTGGAGAGTGATTTTCCATTTCAGACCTCATGCTGCTTACTTCTTTCTGACTTCATACCATGAAACATGATCTTGTGCGGCAGCACAGGGAAATGGGGAAGATACTTGGCTTATTTCTGATCACAAGAGAATTCATGGAGAGTGTCTCCATTAGAGTCTCGTATTTAGCTTTGTGGCGTATGTGCTTTATGTAATTGTTAGTCCCTTTGGCTTGTTATTAGAGGCCCTTAAGAAATAATTAAGAAATGTTTATGCCAAGATTCAAATAATGGTATGAGGTTTCTTTGTTGATTTGTGTTTGTGACGCTGAATTAACCTGTTTTTCTCTTTCTTTGTTTTTGAGAGAAGGTTTTGCAATATAGTTCAGGCTGGCCTTGAATTTGTTTTGTCACCCAGGCTGGCCTCTGAATTGAAGTGCTCCTCCTTCCTCAGCCTCCGATTGCTGGGATTACAGGTGTGCGACATCACACACAGACACTGAGGCTGGACTATCCTAATATTTAGTACAATATACAAACATCACTTAATTGCTACATTTTGGCTGTCTTAGTATACTTGTGTGTTTCTAGGTATGTATCCATGTGTGTTGTACTTCATCTTTCACTTGGGATATCATGTATGCTTGGAACCAGGGCTACCACTTAGGTTCCTGTGAAGAGGAGAAGCTACTTTTTTTTTTGAAAGTTTTACAGTTTATTAAATCCTCTCGTGAAAAAAGTTGCAGTCACTGCAGACAGGCGCTGCAGAATCTCTCCTCTGGCTTTTTGCTAGTACCAGCGTAAGCCTTTGCGGTGCCCCTGACTTTCTTCATTCTGTTCTTGTGTTCCTTCTGCTGCTTTCTTGAGGTCTTTTTCTCTTCATACAGGCCGTGTCTTGCAAGTCTATGTTTGGGCTCATTTTTCTTAGCATAATCCAGGGAATCATAAATCATGCCAAAGCCAGTCGTCCTGCCACCACCAAAGTGGGTTCTGAATCCAAACACAAAAACGACTTCTGGTGTGGTCTTGTACATTTTGGCGAGTTTTTCCTGAATTTCTGTCTTAGGTACTGTTGCTTTCCACGGTGAAGAACATCAGTGACCATTTGTTCCCTTTGAAGAAGCCGGTTTGTCATGAACTTCTGGGTTCGAATAGTTACTGTGTCATGCATGATGGAACGGATCCTCAGACAGCCCCAGAGGAAAAGAGGAGAAGCTACTTCTAATTGACCTTTATAATTTACTATTTAATGTTTTATCGTGCCTTTAAAAGTCTGCATGCAGGATGGGTGTGGTGACGCGCAACTGTACTCCCAGTACTCAGGAGGCTGTTTCAGGAAGGAGGGTCACTGTGACTTTCAGCCCAGCTTGGAATACAGAGGGAGTCCAAGGCCAGCCTGAACTCCTTTGTGAAAGCTTGTCATGAAACGATCAAAATTGAAGAAACAAAAAAATTTTCATGCATAGATGTTATAATTTTCCTTGTAAGCATGTTGCCTGGTTTCAGGTAAAGAGCACACTAACTTGAGGAAATTTCTGTAGAGATTTTGTCTGTCTGTCTGTGTGTTTATCTGTAAGTATGCAAAGTCAGGATCTTACTGTGTAACCCAGGCTGCCCTTGCATTCATGGCCACCTTCTGCCCCATTCTCACAAGTGCTGGAATTTCAGGTATGTCCCAGTGTGCCTTCCGTTCCTGACTCCTATCTCTTCCTGTCTTTCCCTACCCGCTATGGGAGACTTTGTCTAGCTGACCATCTTTTCTTAGTTTAAGGGTTGCTTTAGTATGTGTTTTATGTACATAACAAGTATGTTCATTGCTTAATCTGTGTATTAAAGTTTCCTGAACACACCTGTAATCTCATTGGATATGAATTTGTCAAGGCAAGTTCTGTATTTGCCACTTGAGTGGGCTGCCACCTTTTGGATTCTGTGACATCCCTCTTCTTCATACACCATGTTTGAAGTTTTATCTCTTTTTTTTTTTGGCGGAATTGGGAATTGAACTCAGACCCTTGCATGAAGTTTTACGTCTCAGTAAGAATTTATATGTACTATTTAAAGTTCATTAAATGATAATTTAGTTATATTTATAATCTCAAAATATCCTCAATCAACCAGGTGCAGAAATATAATCATGTAAACTCAGAATTCTAGAAACTGATCAACAGTATCAAAATTGGATGACCAGCATGGGCCACATAGTGACTTTCTGAAGTTAAAGTTTCCATGGTCTCTGTAAATACTTCTCATTTTTGCTGTTACCCTGTCTTGTACACAGTTTCAGAAAATTGATGTGTTTTACCAATTAACATTTGTAATTTTCTCCTGAACTGTTCTGCTAAGTATATTTCCTATATCTCTGTATTTAACAGTTTATTTCAAACTTTAACAATGTTCTTAAATTGTCATCTATCTAAATATCTTAAAATTCATTTTGTAACTTATATTTCAAAGAAAAGATTGTTTAAGAAGGAATTTTGCATTAAAAACTCATAGGTGAGGTGGGGCATGGTGATGCACACCTGTAATCCCAGCATTTGGGAGGCTGAAGCAGAGGTGCTGCTGTGAGTTTGATGTTACCCTGGGCCTCATAGCTTAGTTCAAGGCCAGCCTGCACCGCATGGTGAGATCCTGTCTCAAAAAGTCCGTGTAGATGACCTGAATGTGACTCAGTGGCAGAGCACGAGCCTAGGCACGCCGGAGCCCTGAATTTACCTCCTGTATCTGGCACTGAGAAATGAGAGCAAATGGAATCTATAAATCTGCTCACTCTCTACAACTTCTAATGTTTCTGTATTACAATTCAGACAGTATTTATACTGCGCAAATGGAAGAAAGTTGCATATGTTGTAACAGTATTTTTGTAAAACTTGTCTGTTTGTGGGGTTGTGGAGATAGCTTAGTGGCATCAACTTCCTTGATCCCTATCTGAGTCCTGACCATAGGTACTGATGATCTGAGATCCATGTAGGTTTTTTGGCATAAGCTTCGTCTAAATATATCGATATTGATGCAGCAGAGCAACAGTCCATTGCATGAACCTGTGTTATTCCCATGTTAGTAATTACATGATTCAATGAGGACAATAAAATAGGTAAACACCTACACATGGGTAGGTACATCGTTCAGATGGGGATAGTAAATGGAAGTAAATACTTTTTCCCGTGATCTGACTGATAACATGGCGAATGGTATACCATTCATGAAAGAAATGTGTATACTCACTTTTTTATATTGCAGCTACCCTACATACAATATCAAAAAGTTGTTTTCTGAAAAGAATCAATTGTTTTACACAATTGCAAAAGTATGAATCCAAGATCAAGAGATTCACAACCTAAGTCAACAGTAAAACATGGGCTATAGTTGTTGCCTTCTAGCTGTGACTTCATTTGGCAGGGAAGGACGTGGCCTCTTACATATACGTGTGTCTTATTATTAGGGGCTCAGACTCCATGACTATATTCATTCCCAAATTCACCACGATGACATAGCAGCATGAAGGGGAGCAGGACTTAGCACATGAAATTGGGGAGGCTTGGCTGTTAAGAGGACAACCAGTTACACAGGATGGCCTTCTATGTTGAGCAGTGCTGTGGGCTGCATATATCTTAATGATTCCCTCAGGATTTGTATGCTGATTTATATCTAGTCAGAGCTTTTGGGGGTAGAAACTTACCTATTAAAAAATAATGCAACTCTAGAAGTGATGAAACAAACAAGGCACAAATTTCCAAGAAAACACAAATTTGACTATCACATTGAGATTGGCATTACAAAGGCAGCACTGAGAGAAAAGAAAAAAATTGTTTCTACGCTGTTAAAGTCTAATGTTATCAAACTGACACGGGCTAAGCAGTAGTATAAAGCATAGAAGGAGAGTGCTGCAGAGGCAGCTTAGGTGTCTTCACAGGAAAAGAGTAAAGTCAGCACAGAGTGATGGCAAGCATTAAACTTACAATGAAAGCCCAACGCAGTATGTTTCCTAGATGAATTCCTTTCCACACCCCCATTACTTCCCTAAAATGGATGTAGGTTTCAGCAGTGCCAAATGTCTTCCTTTACCTCCCATATGTGATGTCTGACAAGCCCATTCCATTGAGTTTTCTGCCAGGAAATTTTATATTCTCATATTTTAATAAAATTTATACTTGATTCATTGCAAATGTAAAATAATTGCTTTGGGGATATAATTTGTGAAATAATTGACATTATCTTTCATCAGGGTGTCATAAGGCAGGAAATGTTCCTGCCATGTCATTTTTCAACTTCAGTTACCACTTTGTACAGTTCTGTTTTCATTAGTCCTTTTTTTCTGGGAAACTCAAAATGTGCTGTTGCTTTAAATGAAAACCATGTTACCTGTCTTGTATCTGATCAAAACCTACTTCTGTTGTATGTATGCCTTAAAGCTAGAGCTGCTCCTCTTGAAAGCACAGCCAAGTTTCAAGCCTGTATTGAATGCCGTATTACCATACACGTAGAAGGAGAGTGCTTCTACGTGCAGGATGTTGTTTGTACATTAGATTACTTTATATTCCTAATAATTTATGAAATCTAGTTCCTCTTGACTCATTGGTTTTGCTGAAGCATTGGAGGATAGAAAATTATTATCCCATTATTACACAGTTGGAGATGAGATGAAAAGGACATCTATGTAATCAGAGACCTTGATGTCTGCAGATGCTATCTAATCCAACAGAGAGATTTATTTTCTTTAACATACCTCCTTAGTGGTTGTGTCTGTCTATGATTTCTGCTTGCTCATGCAGGCAGAGCCCTGGTGCACTAGTCAAGAGTGGTATGTCCGGAAAACTCTGCCCACCTGCCCTGGCTTAGGCATACAGGTGTACAGGTGTAAAGTCAGGATTGTATGTGACAAAAAGCGTCTTGAAGAGTTCCTACTACACCAAGGGGAAGCTCAAAGTGTTTTGAGTGTGTGTAGATGGAATTGTATCATATTACACTGTACCAAAATTTTCAGGGATATTTGCATGCTTTCACATAAGGTCCTGCCAGGAATGTCTCTGTATCTCTGTGGTTAATCTTATGGGCTCTTTTGAATGTACATCTACAAGTGTAATTGATATTGTGAAAAAATTTACCCAGTGTCTGCAGCAGTGTTTGATGTAAGCGTGCATTTATATCCAGATGTCTAATAGTACAGAGCTTGTCCTTCCTATTGACAAAACAGAATGTAGAGAAAAATTGATGTTTTTTACTTTTTTTTTGTACTGGGAATTGAACTCAGGACCTTGCCAGGCAAGCACTTATTCTACTGAGTTATCTCCCCAGCCCTGTAAAATCGATGTTTTGGATAGACCCAGAAATGCATTGCGTGTAGGTGGGGTTATCGTAAACTGTTATGAGTTGCCCGATTTGGGATCTGAGACTAAAGTGGGTTGTAGTGTGGACAGGGTAAAATATTGCACACAAGTAGAGAAGTAGTTTTCAGATTTTTACCTATGTCACTTCTTACAGTAAATGTGTAATGTCTGTCTACACCTACAACAAATTCTTTACTGCTGGAAAAACCAACTGTGTTTCCAACAATTTCACTGAATTCTGACTTTGTCTTTTATTTATCTCTGAATCCTCAGGTATAAACATGCGATTGTGTTAGAACACCATTTATGTCCTACACCAGTCAACTTTGGGTTGTATGGTAATGTGCTTTTGCCATACTTGATTACAAATTCATGTTCTCACAATCTCCATTCTGTCCTTTATTTTTTCTTTTTCTTATTTCCTGGAATGCATCACAGGCTTCATGAAAACACTTCACTTTCTGTTACCATTGAAAAAGCAAAGCACCCACAGCCAGTGCTGTGGAAAAGGGCCATGATAGTGTGTGGGACAAGGATAGAGGGGTTCTTTGGTTCTTCACTTCGAGGTCCCAAAGTCATGTTGCTAAGTGTTAATCACAAAATTTTGTCACCTTGTCATTAAGGGGTGTTCAGAGAATACACTGTATATTCCCATCATTAGGTCTCTGTCTTTAATGATTCACTCTCTCAGCTCTGGCCTTTCCACAGATCCAGTGGAAGGACGTAATGTTTTGGCCATTTGGACAATTGCAAAAATAAATTAAATATTTAGCATTTTAAGCATGCCTTCTTTTCATCTCAGACTGTTTGCTATCCAGAATCTCATTGGATTCCCCAGCCGCTAACCATGTTCTAACCTACAAAGCAAACAATTTTCACTTGGGAGGTTTCAAACATCTTAGGTACTCTTGGGTCATAATCCCTAGGCTTTTGCCCAATAATATCATATTCTTTGTGTTCTCATTGTTTCTCTGGTTTCACAGGCCATGGACAATACCCAGAATAAATGTCACTAGAATATATATTCACATGTCCTGTAATAAATGTTCAAATGATCAATTTAAATTGAAGGATGTGATTCAGCTTCAGGAGGATCTAACCTTTGGGGAGTTACAGTTTTTGAAAAGGAGAGAAATTTTTTAAGACGCTTAGGACATTACAGAAAAGATGGCTTGGTGGTGGAGGTATGTGCAGATAAGAGATGTTTTTCAAAAGGCAATCAGATCATGTAAATTCTATACACAGCAATATTCAACTAGGATGGTGAAGTAAGCAGCGATGCAGAGGAAAAATAGGGGGTTTTTGATTTGCTTTGTGGATGTGGACATTTTCTTACACATTGAGGGTTAGGGTTAAGGCTCATGTTTAGCACTGAAAGATTTGGTAGCTTTGTCTCATTTCACTTATAAAGTCAGAAGTAGGCAAATAACATGAACTTGGTGGCAAGAATTTAAATGTCAGTGAATGAATAATGAGATTCATGTTGAAAAGCAAATGGCACTGCAGTTCTCATTGGTACATTGTGTCCTGAAGAGCTCTTCTGCATTTCAACGCACTTGACGTTTCTGTGCATTGAAGGCTCTAAAACTGTTCAAGCTTCAGAGGCCTGAAAGATTGTGTCTCCTGTGCATGAGGTTGAGGTGGGCTCTGCTTGCAGAAGTTGGGTTGGTTTCAATGAGCCTGATTTTGAAAATGCTTTGTTTTTGCATAAAAATGTTGCTGTTGTCAGACAATTTGTACTTACAAGGAATATGTGAGAAGAGAATATTAGAGAAAGGCTTTTAGGTAGATTTTTTTCAGGTCAGAAACAAATTAATTGTGTTATGCTTTTTTGCTGATTGGCCAAAATGTATCATGTGTACAACTGAACAGGAAAAGCATTATATTAGCTCATTATTTTAAAAATATTGGACCAATTTCTCCTGGCTCAAAACAAATAACATGGTAAATTAACATGGAAAATTCCTGCTAGCCAATTCTTAATAGGGATGAAATAGAAGGAAGAGCAAATGTAAAAGAAGGAGCCAATGATGATATAGTTCTTAAAGCTGTGTTTTTATGACTCATTCAGACCCACAACCAACATGTGTGGGTCTTTACTAACAACTTTACTAATACAGGCATCTCTCGAGGTCATCAGGTTGGTGGCAGAAGCTAAACCTCTGATGGCTCCCATTCTGGTCTTTCCTGTGGTGTAGTTGATGTGCTGGGGAAGTTTTTAGTGTGTGTGGATAGTACTGTATGCTGGAGAAGGCTTGCAGTGTGGAACCCTTAAGTGTTCCTGCTTCCTGTCAAGTGAGTGATTGATGAGGTATCCTTCTGACCCTCAAGACTGGAAATAGTAGCAGTCTTCATAATTTAGATTTCCTTTGTTGCTTTGAATGAAATAAATTTCTTGTCTGAGATATTTGAATATTTTCTTCCCTTTCACCTTGATTCATTTCTGTTGTTATACTATCGTATTACTCCAGTTTATTTATGAAGTGATAATCCCTTCATTGCACGTTTTTATTTTCTTTGGGGCAAGTAAGTCAGTTGATAGGAAAATATTAAAAAGTCTGTGCTATGAGGCAAAGTTCTTCATTCAAATTTCTGCCATCTGAAACCATTAGCCAACCCTTAAATATTTCCCTGTGTCCTATCACTTCATAGATCCAAGTTTTTTGGACTTGGGCATTTTCTCCAGGTGTTTCAACATAGAAATTGAGACGCTCCCTATTTACCCCATTTTTAGTGACAAATCATTGGAAGAACTCATTAAGAAGATAATGGGAGCTCTTAAATGCTGTGGAAAATCTCCTCCAGTTCTATGATTCCCTCAGTGTAAGTCCAGTCAGTATTGTGGTAGGAAGACTGGGCAGAGATGTGCTTTGTTTGCAGTGCATCATGTGGACTCCACTCCAACTAATAGCAAGTTTTTCTCTCATTATTGTTGGCTCTGAAGGCAGCAATTGAAAGAGCAGTGCCCCAGTAAGCAAGCTGTGGCTGTCTGTGAGCTGTCCAGTCAGGCACACTGCCCAAGAAGGAAGCCTTGCTGTCAGATGCCCAAGTCAGAAGCTCCTAGTGTGTTGCTGAGAGCCATGCCAGCTGGCTTAGACTCACCTGCAGTGTGGGTCATACGGACTGCAAGCTGCATGGGAAAGATAGTGGGGGACCCTCAATCCTGGTAGTGATGAGTGTGCAGCCAGGATAGGAGTGGGCATTGGGGTGCAGGCATGAGATCTTGTTGGAAGAGCACAGAATCAGCTTTGGAAAGAGCTGCGCCCCCTGCATCACCTGAAGAGCCTTACTTTCTGCCTGTCAGCTGCTGCTGATGTGTCCTTGCACTCTGAGCATGAGCTGAGACACCTGTGAAGACCTGAGCATCATTTTTGTCTAAGTGAGGTGGCTGTAGCATGTGCAGAGCTCTGTCTTGGGCACCTTTGCCAGAAGCTGCACTTGGCTTTGTGCACAAAATGAGGCAGGCTGGTGGGATGCTCCCAACAGGGAAGCTTTGTGTGATGGCATGTGGTGTGATGGGTGTCCTGACTTTTAGCGCATCAGCAGACCTGGTGTTATCATTTGTATCTACATTCTGCCTCAAATGCCACATGTGTCAGAAGTTGATTGGGTTGAGTAGCCCTACCCTTATCAGTGTTGAGTAGCCCTACCCTTATTAAGCCTAGCATGATTGGAGGTAGGTCTAGAGTGTGTGAATTGGAAAAATGTATTTTTATCACTGGTATCTGCCATCATTTTCTACTTCCTTGCCAGAAGAGTTCAGCAGCTTTGCTCTACCATCCTCTGTTCCCTGGAGCCAGTGGGTCAAGGACTAAAACTTTGATCCAGAATCATCTTCTCCTTTATATTATGGTTGTTGGGTATTTTGCCTGAGGGTTATGGAAGTGTCGGAGCCTCCCGATGATGCTAAATTTGGTAGATCTTTAGGGAACAGCATCTCACGTGTCTGCTGTAATCCAGGCATCATCGTAATGACATGAATTACTAGATTTCCGAAAATCTTGCCACATGGCCACATCATTGTAGGATATTAGGAGGGCCTTGAAAATCTGAAGAAAAGTTTAATATTACTGGAGATGAGACTCCGTAGTAGAGTATTTGCAATGTGTGCTTAATCTGCTATGCTATGTCCTGCTATGCTATGTCCACAGCAATGTGGTCAGTCAAACAATGGAAAAATCACATAAGTAATGTCGGAAGCAATGGTATATATTTAGGAAAGAAATATAAATGTGAGCCTGCCAAGACAATTTTCAGAATGTGCTGTCTTTTAAACCCATACTGAGAATCTCTTTCAAGTAAGACATTCATATGTATATATGTTTTAGATACTAGTAGAGGGATTCATGCAATTTCTCATAACTTCTCTTATCCATGAATTGTTTATAGACATTTTAGAAAATAAAATGCTGAATGAAGTGAAACTTCATATTATACTAACACTGTTAACACTCTGATAGCTCAGTGGTGTAAGCACCTACTTAGGCAAGTGCAGGGATCTGGGTTTGATCCCACATGCTTTGCCAGCCTCACCCCAGGCACATCGACAGTGGAAATTGGGTGTGCTGGTACAGGCCTGTAATCCAAGCACTAGGGAGGCTGAAAACAGGAGGATCACTATGAGTCATTCTGAGTACGTATATAATTTTTATATATGTACCAAATATATAAAAATTAAAAAATAAAGTAACACTGCAGTGGGGCTAAAGACCCAAATATCTGTCTGTAAACACAACAGTGGTTAGAAGAAAGGTTGTGGGGGAAAGAACACAGGGGAGTGGATACATCGTGGGAAAAGAGAGAGTGATGGAACGTGGCACATTCGTCTCCTGAGCCAGAGAAGGTTTTTCCTGAGGATCTTGAGGGCTACAGGGAGTACAGGAGTGCAGGGAATGGGAGGAAAAGAATGTTAAGATATATTATTTACAGGTATAAGTTCTGCATGATGAACACAGTCATTTATATATGCAAACATGTACTAATAAAGAAAAAGAATAAATATATCCCAATAGAAGTGGTCACATTTAATTTATAATCATAATTTTGACTTTCTTACTTTGGGAAAAATTCAAATTTCTGGCTTTTCCTGTTAGCCTCGATAACCACGTTGGAATCACCCTGGACTTCCCAGTGAAAGTCACTCGCAGCCTCAGGAAAGTGTCTAAGCTCTTGGAGGTGAGTTTCCTGCACACTGGTGAAGCAGGTCAACTCCCCTCCCTGCTTTCCTCTTGCTTCATTAGCAGGAAGACGTTTGTATAAAAAGGAAGTTGCTTTGGGGATATTTTTTCATGGTTTAACCCAAAGATTGTGACTTTTGGGAAGCTGAGCAGAGAAAATGGTTATCTCTAAAAAAAAAAAAAGGATAATATAAAAGTAAAATACTTGCTTTTCTTTTAACATGAATATAGAAATCCACAGGATACCAATGAACGTTTGTTAATTCCTGCCTATTTCCCTGAATTCATCTTCGCAACCTTGGAAGTGGGCAGAGCACAGACTGTTGTGGACCTGCACAGCTTCACCGCCTCAACACTAGCAAAACTGTACTTAGTTGAGATACTTTGCAATGTTGGATAAATTAATGGTAAAGTTTAATATAGCATTATTATTATTATCATGATTAGTTTGTGGTTTCTTAGCATCAGTCTCTTGCCCGTGGAATTTCACGAAACGTTGTATTTCAGCCATTTCACTCACTTATGCCACTGCTCAATTTGGATTGCTTCTAGTAATTAAAGTTTTTTATTTAGTGAAAAATATAGTTGACTTTTTTCTGTTATTTTCTGATGTTTGCTATTCTTTCTGGTATAACATGAAACCTAGTATTCTTTTGATTTGCATTTCACTGATTACCAAGGATGGTGAACACTTTTTAATGTTTATTGTCCTTTTGGTTTTCTTTCTCGAGAAATGTCTCTTGCACTGGTGCATTTTCTCATTGGGTCTTTTTTAGATGGTCTGATTTTTTTTTTTTAACTTTTTTTTTTTTAATTTTTATTTGTGTGTGTGTGTGTGTGTGTGTGTGTGTGGCCAGCTCAGCCCACCAGGGGGCGGGCTGGCTGGCATGTGGTGCTGGGGATTGAACCATGGTCCCTGTGCTTTGCTAAGCTTGTTCCAAATAGGTGCTTTAGACCACTGAGCCATTTCACCAGCCCCCCCCCCCCTTTTTTTTTTTTTTAACTTTTTCAATATTGTAGATATTAGGCCTTTGCCTGGAGTTGGCTTATGCTGCATGTTGTCTCTTCACATTACTTAATGATTCCTGTGCTGTTCCTAAGTGTTTAAATTAGATGTGACACCTTTCATTGATTCTTGTTTAGTTGTTCTGTGTCTTCCAGTGTTTCACTAATTTTGTCTTCCCATAGATTAATGTTTTAGCTTTAGTGTTTAGATCTTCGGTACATTTTGATTTTGATTTGCTACATGGTAAGTGACACAATTTCATTTTCAGTCTTTGGCCAAAAAATAACCAATTTTCCAGGGACCATTTGTTGAATAGGCTTTCTTTCAGTGTATGCTATTGTTGGAGGACCCTCAGGGGTCACATAACTGAGCATATCTGGGGTTCTTTACTTCCCATTCTGTTCCGTGGATCCACATGTGTGTTTTTGTTTCAGTTTTGTGAAACTGCTGCTTTGTATAGTAGCTTGACATCAGATATATTGATGCCTCCTTTTGTGTTCTTTTTGCCCATGAGAGTTTGTGCTATTCTCTTTCTCTTCTGGTTCCATATAGATTACAGGAATGTTTTCTGTACATGATGTTTTGAGTCTTTAAAATAGTTTTTCAGCTTATTTCCATTTTCCTTATATTTTGATATTGGAGATAAGCTAGTTATGCAGGCCTGGCCTTGAACTTGTATTTATCACAAACTGACCTCATGTTCACAGAAATCCTTCTATGGAACATGATGCACATTCTTATAATCTCTGAGTGCTGGGATTGTAAGAATGTGCATTGTGCTCCACAGGAGTGTGGTCATTTTGACAGTATTGATTTTGCCTATCCAAAACCAGAGCCCATGTTTCTGTCCTCTTGAATACCCTTTGAAAGAGTACTGTAGTTTTCTTTGAAGAAGTCTTTCCCTTCCTTGGCTAGGATAAGTCCTAGAGTAGGTATTTTATTTTTCTTGGTGGTTTTGTGAATGATATTGTTTTCATGGTACCCTCATTAACTTCAGGGTGGAGTAAATAAATGCTAATGATTATTTAGTCACTTTTGTGTCATGCTACATTGCTGAATTTTTTTTTTTTTTTTTGCTGAACTGATTATTAATCTAAGAATATTTCTTGGTGTAATTCTTTGAGTCTTCTATGTAGAGTATCATGACTTCAGCAAATAATGGTCATTGAAGGTGTTCCTATCCTATATACTGTATATCCCTTTTAATTCTTTCTGTTGCCTAGTTGCTCTCGTTCACATTTCAAATATTAATGCAAATGTAGGTGGTACTATTGGGCATCTTTGAATTGTTCTCAATTGTAGAGGGAATTCTTTTTTTTTCCCATTTAATTTTTTATTTTGATTTTTTAATGCTGCACAAGACAATATTTCATTTGTTTCATTTATTTTTTGTTTCTGTTTGCTACTGTTATTTTAGTCACTGAAAGTGAGAGAAACTTTTGTGGCCTTTTTCTGTAGGCCGCCTTAAGCTGTCTAAATTTGGAACATCTAAGCAAGCAGAAGGGAAAAGGGGGTATCACAAAAATTGCTCAGGGGAAAGGAAAGGTTGCTTTGTTAATCATGCCCTACGGTGGGTGACTAACTGCTTGTACAATTATGTTTCACTTTCAATTAATTGTGCTTAAGGCTCTGATTAAGGTTGAAGTTCCCTTCTTAGAGCAGCTCGTACTGACAAAGGCGCATGCGCTAGATGATGTCGTGGCAGTCGTACACACGGCGGATGTTCTCAGTGTTCACAACACAGGTGAAGTGAGGATAGCAATAGTGGCGCCCATCTCCACTAGCAGTGCTGATTCTCAGAAACTCATCTCTAATGAAGTACTTGGCCCGGGTCATGCGTGGGTCCTCTCCGGGCTCAGGAGTAGCATCCTCAGGAGTAGTGTAGCGAGCAAATTCTGGAAAGGAGCCCTCAATCTTCGATTTCCCAGCAAGGACTTTCTCAGCGAGCAGATCTTGCTTGTTGAGGAACAGAATCACAGAGATGGTGCGCAGCCATCTGTTGTTCCAGATGCTCTTGAAGAGGTTTAGAGTCTCTTGCAGGCAGTTGGTCTGGTTGTCCTCCCAGATGACCATGCTGTGGCTGCTGCTGGCCACCACGAAGATGATGGCAGTCACGTCATTGAAGCATTGGATCCACTTGCAGCGTTGGTCACACTGGCCGCCCACATCGAACATGTGGAAGTTGACTTTGTCCACCTGGAACTTGGTCTCAAAGATTCCAGAGGTCAGGACACGGCAGCGAAGCAGGTCCTAGTCACTGGGCATGTAGTCGGCCTGCTTGATGACATTAATCTTGTCCAGAAAGTACTGAGCACAGTCGATCAGCTGGTACTCGTTGGAGTGCTCCTAGCAGGCACGGACTCCTTCGTCCTCCCAGAGAGCCTTGGCATGCTGGTAGAATTCAGGTGGGAAGTCAAAGCCAGGCAAGTTTATCACGCTCAGAATGTAGTCCACTCTGAACTGGTTCTCAGGCGTGGCCACCTCCACGGGGGGCACCAAGTTGCTCATGGTGGACGATGGTTTCAGTAGCCTCCTTCAGGTTGTCTTTGATGTCCTGCACTTTGGTGTCCTTCTCACCATTGCTGTTGCTCCTTGCAGCCTGCAGGTCCTCCTGGCAGCCCTCTCCATTAAGTCCATTACCATGCAGGATCCTCATTTGCTTCTCAATGGTGTTTTTACCAGATTCTCCAGCACCTGAATCCATGAAAAGAAGGAGAATCCGGACCTACGCCGCCCTCCGTGGATGGGGATGGGCCCCCTTTTGGAAGGGGACTCCTGGGGATCTGTCATGGCCGGTGGGCTTTTTTGGCTTGTAGCGGCACTGCTTCTTCTGCTTCTGTAGAGGGAATTCTTCTAATTTTCCCCTTTTATTATGATATTAGTTGGGGAAATAATATCATAATATCAAAATATTATGATATTTTGGTTATAAATAGCTTTTATCAATTCAGGCATGGCCATTTAGACATAATTTTTTTCATGGTTCTTGTCATGAAAATGTGTTTTGATTTTATTCAATGTTTTTTGCATCTGTTCATGTGATCACATGATTTGTGAGCTTAATTCTGTTCATGTGATGAATTACATTTATTGATATATGCATATTGAGTCATCCTTGCAACTCTAGGTTGAAGGCTAATTGATTATGTATGACCTTTTTGATGACATGCTATATTCCATTCAGTAATATCTTTTTAAGGGGTTTTGGCATTGAGGCTCTATCAGTAGGTGCAGGCAAGGGGCCGGGAGGTGGCTCGGTAGAATAAGCACTTGCCTGGCAAGCGCAAGGGCCTGAGTTCAATCCCCAGTTCAGCAAATACATACATAAATGAATAAATATAGGTGCAGGAGTGTATAAAAAGGAAAATGGGTGTCTCAGTGGTGGTGGTTCATAAGCCAGAAACGATGTGACTCTTATAATCCCAAAAGTTATTAAACCAGAGGGTTCATTAAAGAATATCCGTATTGGCTTCAGTGTTTCTACCTAGGATATTGTTGAGTATTTTCTGAAGTAATTCACATATCTCATAACCTGGTCCTTTTCATGAAGTGTCCATATTTTTTCATCTATATTGAAAGAAAGCTTTACTAGGTAAGTTAGACTACATTGGAAGGCAACCATTTATGGGACACAGCCTCATTTCAACTTCTTATAAGTAGATTTGAAATATTGTGTTATGAATCTCATAGTTCTTCCTGGAAATATATATCTGATTGTTTAGGAGGCAGTGACCTTTGAGGATGTGGCTGTGAGCTTCACCTTGGAGGAGTGGGCTTTGCTGGATCCATCCCAGAAGAAGCTCTACAGAGATGTGATGTGGGAAACCTTTAGGAATCTGGCTGATATAGGTAAGGAAGATATCATTTCTCATTTATGCAGTCAGGGAGCATTGCTATTACTCATCAGCACAGTGTACTTTTTTGGAATATGGAAATATTTTCATGGATCTTCCAGTCTTGGTCACATTAGACCATGAATCTAAATAGAAACTATAACTGTTATACAATGTAGTACCTCATCATTACATTTTTTTTCCTGCACTTTAGGAAAAAACTGGGATGACCATCAAGTTGAAGATGAGTATAAAAATTACAGGAAAATTGCAAGGTAATGTGCTTTCACAATGTTCCTTAAAAATCAGAAATATTAAAAGCAAGCAAACGGCACAAACAAGGCTAAATCAATAAATATGTAACAGTCCACACACATTGGTGCATGCCTATAATCCCAGCGCGTGGGTGACTGATGCAGGATGATTTCCAGGAGGTCAAGCCACTCTGAACTTTATAGTCAGTTTGAGGCTGCCATGAATTAAAGAAGGAGATGTTGTCATAAAAATCAAATGAACTAAGACCATGTTCAAAATTCTTTCACGCTACAGAATATCTCCAAAAATCCATACATGTTTAGTATACAGAATGTGATAATTTAGTTATTTGATTTTCCCCATAATTTTATTGAGAAACAAATAGCAATGAGACAGTTACAAATATGATTAGTAGGACAGTTTCAATAATTAATACATTGCATATTGTTGTCTGTGTTTATTCATTGTATAAGATTCAAACATCATATTCTGTTTACAAACACTATTAGAACAATTTTTTTCTATTCATTGAATTAAGAGAATGTAGCTGTATATCTATCTTAACTACTTTGCGTATATAGATACAAAATGGTTGTTCAGGGGCTGGAGAGATGGCTCAATAGAATAAGTGCTTCCGGGGCAAGCACAAGAGTCTGAGTTCAATCCCCGGTTCTGCCCTCCCCCCCCCAAAAAAAAATGGTCATTCATTTATATTCCCTTTTTTTGTTTAGTTTTGTCATTTAAATATTACAGGTGCATGAATACAGCAAAATATTCCAATATAGTCCAGTAGTCCATAGTAGTAGTGGGTTTTCTGTAAGACTGGCAATGTAAGAAGGTGTTGACTTGAGCCTTTTACAGCTCAGCATATTAATATGGCTTTACTTTTTATACTTTGTTTTTACACTTTTCTGCTGGATGGTTATAATAAAGCAGGACCTGTATAATAAGAAATGTAGATTTTGTACTTGATAAGGTCAGTCAAATCCCCTCCAGACTTAATCCTGAACCCCTGTACCATAGTTTGTAGATCCTTTGTCAGTGTCAGCCATGTGGATGAGTCATGGCCATTGCTTGACCAATTTGTTCTCTGTGAAAGCCTGAGAGAATGTTTTCTCTCTATGTGATTCTCCTTAGGCACACTCTACATCAGTGATCACTTTCCTGTGTGGCTCCATAATCTCCTTGATCAAAAAATTTGGGACACAACTGAGTTACATAATGTTATAGTAAAGGTTCTCCTATGTCCTGAGTCTTCACTGACCTTGAAAGGCTAGGGCCAAAATGCTGGCTGTTCTTGCAGCCCTTCTTTTTCTCTAATTTTTGGTTTGCAAACTTAGGTTGTCAACCCTCCAAAAGAGAAACTTACTCTTATTACTCTACAATGTAGGCTGTTCAGCTTAACCTCACTATCTGTCTGAGTATCAAACATCTTAGGCATAACATGGAACAGGTATTTCTCATCAATTATTGATATGTTAAACTTTAAGTCCCTACAGAATATGAAGAAAAAAATTTTAAAAATTAAAATATATTTTTAAAAATAGGAATAAGCAATTGCATATTTTTATACAGAAGATTAGAAATCTAACCATATACAGCATTGTAGTGGGACAGCCCTGCAACACCCCTTTTCATGTCTCCTGCCTTCATTCACCACCCTCTTCCTTTTTAAACAAACATCTACCTGAGAGACAGCCCAGTAGCAACCGATGAGTCATGACAGGCAGCATGTATTGAGAAGACCAGAATAACAGGCACTCCAAGCATGAACCTACTATTACAAATTGCCATCTTCAATGCAGTTGCTTAGTTCACATGTATCAGCATATACAGTTAGTCAGGGTGAGAACCCTACCAATTTATTGCTAACTTCAAAAACA
>NW_004524724.1:53293-56980 GCF_000260255.1 Octodon degus
TTCCAGTCCTAGTTTTTTAAGGAGTCTCTACACTGACTTCCATAATGGTTGCACCAGTCTACATTCCCACCAGCAGTGGAGAAGGGTTCCCTTTTCCCCACAGCCTGTCCAAAATTTGTTGTTGGTTGATTTCTTTATGATAGCCATTCTTTGTGGGGTGAGATGGTACCTCTGTGTTGTTTTAACTTGCATTTCATGGATGGCTAGTGATGTGGAGCATTTTTTCATACACTTATTCGCTTCTATAATTTCTTCTCCTGAGAAATGTATATTCATCTTGGATTCCTATTTCTGGATTGGGTCTTTAAATTTTGGGGTCCTAGTGTTTTTTAGTCCTTTATAAATTCTAGACAGCAGATCTTTGTCTGAGTGCTTATTTGCCAAGATTTTTTCCAAATTTGTGGGTTGTCTTTTCACTTTGTTCATGATTTCTATTGACATGCAAAAACTTCTCAATAAGAGGAGGTCCCAGTTGTTAATTTTTTCAGATACTGCCCATGCGATTTGATTTTTCTTCATGAACTCTTTGCCTACCCCTATGTCTTCAAGAATTCCTACTTTTACTTCCAGGAGATTTAGTGTTTCTGTTTGAATGTTTAGATCTTTAATCCACTTTGACTTTTGCTTAGTGCATGGTGATAGACCTGGGTCAGGTTTTAGTTTTTGGCATGTAGCGAGCCAGTTTTTCCAGCACCATTTGTTAAAGAGCCTATCTTTCTTCCAGTAAGCATGTTTGGCCCCTTTGTCAAAGATAAGGTGGCTGAGAGTGTTCATAGTGACTTCTGCATCTTCTAGTCTATTCCATTAATCCTCAGGTCTGTTTTGTTGCCAGTACCATGCTGATTTTAATCAAAATAGCTTTGTAGTATAATTTCAAGTTAGGAATTTTAATGACTCCTGCCTTGACTTTGTTGTTCAGGATTGCCTTTTCTATTCTAGATCTTTTTTGGTTCCAAATAAATTTTGGGAATGATTTCTAGGTCTGTGATATATGTTGGTGGTAGTATGATAGGGATTGCATTAAATCTGTACAACAATTGGTAGTTTGGCTATCATCACAGTGTTGGTTTTTCCTATTCAGGAGCAGGGAATATCTTTCCATTTTCTAAAATCCTCTACAGGATGGTGAGATGGCTCAGTGGTCTAAAGCACCTACTTAGAACAAGCTAAGCTAAGCAAAGCACAGGGACCGCGGTTCAATCCCCCAGCACCACATGCCAGCCAGCCATGCCCCCTGGTGGGCTGAGCTGGCCACACACACATACTAAATAAATAAATAAATAAATAAATAAATAAATAAAATAAAATCCTCTACAATCTCTTTTTTCAGAGTACTGTAATTTTCCCTGAAAAGATCTTTGACTTCTTTAGTTAGGTTAACTCCTTGGTATTTTATTTTCTGTGGTGCTACTAAAAAAGGTATTGTTTCTCTAATTTCCCTCTCACTGTGTCTGTTAACTGTGTAGAGCAATGCTACTGATTTTTGGGTATTAACTTTGTATCCTGCTATGCTACTGAATTTATGTATTAATTCTACTAACTTATTGGTGGAGTTTTTTGGGTCTTCCAAGTAAAGTGTCATGTCATCTGCAAATAATGGTAATTTAACTTCTTCTTTACCTATTCTTATTCCTCTTCTCTCTTTTGTCTAATTGCTCTAGATAATGATTCCAGAACTGTATTGAATAGGACAAGTGATAGAGGACATCCTTGTCTTGTACCAGATCTAAGAGTAAAAGATTTTAGTTTCTCCCCCATTTAGAATTATGTTAGTTATTGGGTTGTCATAAATGGCTTTTATCAGATTGAAGTAGAGTACATCTATTCCAATTTGCTGTAAGACTTTGAACATGAATGAGTGTTGGACTTTGTCAAAAGCCTTTTCTGCATCAATGGAGATGATCATGTGGTTTTTCTTTTTTGCTTTATTGACATAGTGTATTATTTTTATAGATTTATGTATATTGAACCATCCTTGCATCCCTGGAATGAATCCTGCCTGGTCATAGTGTATGATCTTCTTGATGATTTGCTGTATTCTATTTGCTAGGATTATTGCACCTATGTTCAGGATGGAGATTGGCCTGTAGTTCTCTTTTTTAGTTGCATTTTTCCCTGGTTTTGATATCAGTATAATACTTGCCTCTAGGAATAATTTTGGGAAGATTGCATCCTTTTCAATTTCATTGAAGAGTTTGAGGAGTATAGGAATTATATCTTCTGTAAATTTCTTGTAGAATTCATCTGTGAATCCATCAGGACCTGGACTTTTCTTTGTAGGTAGGTTTTTTTTTTATTACATTTCTTATTTCATTGGCTGTTATTGAATTATTGAGAGTTATTATATCTTCTTGATTCACTTTTGGTAATTTGTACATTTCTAGGAATCTGTCCATTTCTTCTCTGTCTTCTATTGTGTGAGAGTAAAGATTCTCAAAGTGGCTATTGATAATCTTCTGAATTTCCACTGGGTCTGTGGTGATTACCCCCTTTTCATTCCTTATTGCCTATATTTTAAGTTTTTCCTTCTTCTTTTTAATGAGGTTCGCTAGGGGCTTATCGATTTTATTCAATCTTTCAAAGAACCAGCTTTTTGATTCATTAATTTTTTGAACTGTTTTCTTCATCTAAATTGAATTAATTTCTTTCTTTTTTTTTTTTTTCTCAGAACTGGGGATTGAACTCAGGCCCTTGCGCTTGCCAGGGAAGCACATATTCTGCTGAGCCATCTCCCAGGCCCCTTAATTGAATTAATTTCTACTCTAATCTTTATGATATCTTCCCGTCTTTGGGCTTTGGCTTTGGTTTCCTCTTCATTTTCTAGATGTTGGAGATACAATATTAGGGTGTTTATTTGTTCTCATTCTGTTTTCCTAATGTGTGAGTTCACAGCTATAAATTTCCCTCTGGGAGCTGCTTTCATTGCATCCCATAAATTCCAATAAGTTGTTCTTGCATTTTTATTAAATTGTAAATATCGTTGTATTTCTTGTTTAATTTCACTTCTGAGTCATTCTTTGCTGAGTAGGGTGTTGTTTAATTTCCATGTTTTTAGGGTGTTTTTCTGGTTTGTTTTGTCATTTATTTCCAGTTTCATAGCACTGTAGTCAGATAATATGCATGGGATAATTTCTGTTTTCTTGAATATAATAAAGCATGATCTATGGACTAGTATGGGGTCTGTTGTATAAAATGACCCATGTGCAGCTGAAAAAAAATTTGTATTCAGCTGTCATGAAGTGAAACACTCTGTATATGTCCACTAAGTCCATTTGTTCCAGGCTCGTGTTCAGTTCTTCTACTTTGCTTATTTTTTGTCTGCTTGTCTTGTTTTTTTGGGATAAGGGTGTGTTAACATCTCTTGGTAAGACTGTGGTATTTGATATTAGATTTTTCATGTCCATTAATATTGTCTTATATAGTTGGGTGACCCATGTTTGGTGCATACATATTTATGAGTGTTACCTCTTCCTCTTGAATTTTTCCCCTAACCAGTATATAGTGGCCTTCTTTATGTCATTTGATTATTCTTGGTTTGAAGTTGATACTGTCTGAGAGCCAGACTGCTACCCCTGCTTTTTTCTGAGGTTCTGGGGCATGTAGTACTGTTTTTTATCATTTGACTTTCAGTCTATAAATTTCTTTATGAGTTAAGTGTGTTTCTTGTAAATAGCATATTGTTATATT
>NW_004524724.1:57980-64954 GCF_000260255.1 Octodon degus
TTATCAATGTCTTCGTTAGAAGCAGTTATTAATTCTTTTACTACAGAGATTTTTTTCAGATCGCATTTCCTCCACATGTTTCTGCATTTGATTCTTTACTTCAGATGCTATTAATTCAGATAATTTTTTTTTATTTCAGATGTTATTTCTGGTCTGAGTTACTCTGTACCTTTCTGCAGTTGTTTCTTTATTTCAGACACTATTGATTCAGGAATTTCAGCTGTGTGATTCCCAATTTCTTCTGTACTAGTATCTTCTGAACTTGTTCTGGGTATTCTTGGGGTCTGAGAATGCATTTTGCTCCTTCTGTTTGTCATTTTGCACAGCGCTGCCCGCTGACCTTGTTGTAGGGCTTTGGTGAAGTTATAACCTTAGCCCCTACTAATATTTGGGTGCAGATCTACAAATTTTGAATTTATCCCATTGTGCCTGGCTCGGGTCTTGCTGCTGTGTTCAGCTCCTTTCTGCTGCAGCCCGTGGGAGTGAGCCTGTTGTGCCCCTCTGGCAAGATATTCTGCTCCTGGATTAGCTGGGTGGTTCTGTCACCTACTTTCTCTTCAGGGACTGCAGCTGCAGAGTTTTACCACAGGCCTATATGCCAGGCCTGGGCTGGGTCTGATGGGGACAAAGGGATGCAGGGGAGAGGGGAAGCTCTTCCACATACTTGCAATGCCTGGACTTGGGCTGGATCTGGGGATTCCTGAGAGGGAGGCAGAAGTTCTCACTCACTTGGTGCGCTGGGGGTGGGCGGGGAGTTTCTGGAGTGCTGGAGGGATTCCCAGGGTGCTGCAGAGGGTCTCACTTACATAGTATCCCTGGGTTTGGTCCAGAGAGGTCCTGTGGACACAGGGTAACAGGAAGCTCTCCCACACACTTGCTGGGCCTGGGCTTTGGGATGGATCTTGGGGTTCCCAAGAGTGTGGCAGAAGCTTTTACTCACTGGGCAGGCCGGGGGGGGGGACTCCAGAGTGGTGGAGGTGCCCCGTGGGCACGGCAGCAGGCCTCATGCAGTGTGCCTGGGTATCATCCAGAGAGGTGCCATGGGTGCAGGATAGCTGGAAACTCTCCTTCACCTCCCTGGGCCTAGACTTGGGCTGGATCTGGGGGTTCCTGAGAGCGCAGCAGAAGTTCTCACTCAGCGGACTGGGGGGAGCAATTTAGTATTAGAAATATCTCTATTTGAAATGCAGTGAGCATGAGCATTATGTCACAAGTGATATTATCTAAAGCATAATCAAATTATATGCTGAAGATTATGAAACTATTTTATAAGATTGTATCTAGGCTAGGCTATAGGTACATATAAAATATTTTATGGTTAGTTTAGAGCCAAGTGTAGGATGTCTAGTTACATGTACATATAATTTCTTATCAAATTGTGCGACTAATGCCATATAGATTTAAATATAGTATAAATATTCAGTATTTTCAACAGTGATAACTTTGAGGAACTATTTAAAATCCAAATGATTACCTCTTTTTGATAATAAGCTGTTTTCAAGCAATCCTAAAAATTTATGTTCCAAAATATATTGTTAGGAGGCACTTTTCCAAAATGTTAATAGGAATGTCGGTGTAGTATAACACCTTTGGAAATATGTAGAGGTTCCTCAAGAAACTAAAAGTAGAAATTTCATTTTACCTAACTATAATTCTACTGGCTATATTCTCCTCAAAGTTAAAGTAATCACATTACACTCACACACATATATTCATGTGCATAACAATAAAATAAAATTAAAGGAAAATTGTAAAGTAATTTGCATTCACAAGAATGCCCTGGAAACAGCCTAGATGCCCCGTCACAGCTAAGAGGAGAGGAACAATGGAGTAGCCTGGGCAGACTGGAACATATTGGGAACGTGAGACACATTGGTACTCAACTTGGACAACTTAACGATTGATAAGACTAAGTCTCATAAGAAAAGATAAGTAAGATCTCAGTGGTAAAGTCTTGGGTTCAGTATCCAGCACTAAAAATCATGTTGTTTGTATGTTATAGAATGTTATTCAACCATAAAACTGGATGAAATTATGTCATTTGCCAAATGATGGATCAATCTGGAGCCTATTATATATTAAATAAGAGACACAGCAAGTTCAATATCATATGTTGTATTCTTTATGAGAAGTACAAGATAGAATTAAAAGGAAAATAGATACTGAGAAACGGGAATGAACTTACCCTAAAGGAAAGAGTTACTGAGTTGAGGAAAAGGACAGGAGGGAGTGGGGGAAAGAGATTTCTCTATGTATATGAGCAGGATGATTTAGACAAATGGACTGTGCATTGCTGCTAGTCTATGGAAAGGATGACATAATGCTTAATTTCATTTGTCTCCTTTTTTTCAATTGTTTGTATTTTTTTTACTTTCTTATACATTTTTGTCTTCCACTTTTGCATGAATATATCTGGTAATATGAATAACTGGTTGCAAGACAACACTGCATTACAACACTGTGAAATTCATATCCTTTTTAAAGTAAAAATTCTATATCACTTGTAATTTTGTTGTTTTAATACTGTTTTGTATTCTTAAAAAAATATATATATACATTTAAAAGGAGAAATGAAAAAAAGGCAGACATTTTGGAGGGGGTAGAGTCTCAGAGGAAGATGAAGGAAACAGTCATGGAGGAAAGGCTATGAGAAATGGCTTATATGTTGTACACATATGTGCCACTTGCTTAGAATGAAAGCAACCTTATGTATTGCAAACATATCACTTCTAAATTCCCAAATGAATACTGTTTGCATAAAATCTGCTTCCAAGCCATCATCCAGAAAGTACAATAAATTCATGATCAAATATGGTTGAGGGCATCCAATTGGATCTCCTCCTGGTAAATCATGAATATAAAGACATGTTTAAATGTGATTGACTGTTGTGTTATTTTTTTCTTTGACAGAAATGCAGAGGATTATAAATGCTGTCAATATAAATTATGGTGTCAACATGCAAAAATACTTTTTATGACTCCTGATACAAATATGCATATGAAACTGCTTGGTACAAAACCCAGTGAAAGCCTTGCATGTGGGAAGTCTCATTCATTACCACCCATGCCCATCACACATAACACTGGACTCAAATCATATGAGCTCCATGGATCTGAACAGAAGTTGTCTACCTGTAGTAGACTTGGGCAAACCACCACTGACTTGCAGTTCTTTCAGAAAAACACAAAGACAAATCCTGAAGAAAAGCCATATGAATGTAAGAAATGTGGGAAGTCCTACTCTGAATACAGTGAAGAAAATAATGCTGAAGAGAAATCCTTTATGCAGGATCAAGAGGAGAGATCCTTTAGTACGCCCAACTGTGATCAAATCCAGGAAAGAAATCATGGTAGGGTGAACATTTGTATATGTGTACAATGTGGCAAAGATTTGAACTCTTACCATGGTAATCAGAAACATGAAAGAGCAAACACTGGATCAAAATCCTGCGTATATCAGCACTGTGGGAAATCCTTAAATTATGGCACATTGTTTGGCAATCATGAAATAAGTCACATTGGGGAACAATCCTATATATGTAAGCAATGTGGGAAAACTTTCAGCAAACAGAGTCTTTGTCAAAGACATGAACAAACTCACCTTGAGGAGAAAACTTATGTTTGTAAACAGTGCAAGAAAGCCTTCAGCACACAGAGTCATTGTCAGAGACATGAACTAATTCATACTGGGGAGAAACCCTATATATGTAAGCAATGTGGGAAAGCTTTCAGCACACATAGTTCTTGTCAAAGACATGAAAGGACACACACTGGAGAGAAACCATACATATGTAAGCAATGTGGAAAAGCTTTTGGCACACGCAGTGTATACAAAATACATGAGAGGACTCACACTGGGGAGAAACCTTATGCTTGTAAACAGTGTGGGAAAGCTTTCATCAGGCACAGTGAACTGAAAATACATGAAAGAATTCACACGGGAGAGAAACCTTATGTATGTAACCAGTGTCAGAAAGGGTTCAGCACACAGAGTCGTTGTCAAAGACATGAACAAATTCACAATGTAGAGAAACCTTATGTATGTAAGCAATGTGGGAAAGCTTTCAGGACACAAAGTCACTGTAAAACTCATGAAAGGACCCACACTGGGGAGAAACCTTATGAATGTAAACAATGTGGTAAAGCTTTCAGGACACAGAGTCTTTATAAAATACATGAACGAACTCACTCTGGAGAGAAACCCTATGTATGTAAGCAATGTGGGAAAGCTTTCAGCACACACAAGAACTGTCAAAGACATGCAAAGACTCATACTGGGGAGAAACCTTATGTTTGTAATCAATGTGGGAAAGCTTTCAGCAGGCACAGTGAATGTAAAATACATGAAAGAATTCACACAGGGGAGAAACCCTATGTATGTAAGCAATGCGGGAAAGCTTTCAGCACACACAGATATTGTCAAGAACATGAAAGGACTCACTCTTGGGAGAAACCCTACATATGTAAGCAATGTGGGAAAGCTTTCAGTACACACACTTATTGTCAAAGACATGCACAAACTCACACTGGTGGTAAACCATATGTGTGTAAGCAATGTGGGAAAGCTTTCAGGACACAAAGCCTTTATAAAATACATGAACGAACTCACACTGGAGAGAAACCCTACACATGTAAGCAATGTGGGAAAGCTTTCAGGACACATAGTCATTGTAAAACTCATGAAAGGACCCATACTGGGGAGAAACAATACATATGTAGCCAATGTGGGAAAGCTTTTAGCAGGCACAGCGAATGTAAAATACATGAAAGGATTCACACTGGGGAGAAACCTTATGCATGTAAAAAATGTGGGAAAGCTTTTACCAGACATAGTCATTGTCAAAAACATGAAAGGAATCACACAGTGTAGAAACCTGTATGTGTAAGCTTTATAAAAAAGCCTTGTGTTACATTCATAATCATTGTAGGTATGAAAATATTTAAGAGAAATGATTAACTCTGAATAGATAGAGTGACTTACATGTCTGAAAGAATTTATAGGACAGAGAATCAGATCATATGTGAACAATGTGAGAAATGTTTTATTCTTCTAAGAACATTCAAGTTCATGAAAATTCACATGAGACAGAAGCCAGATATATGCAATATATATGGGAAACACTCCCATTTCTCCACTTGCATTGAAAATCATGAAAGCTTCTCCACTAAAGAGAAAGCCATTATAAATAATGTGTGAAAACATTTTATGATTCTCATCAGAAAAAAAGACACAAACTGAAATAAGATTAACTATAAATGTAGAATATGTGGAAGCTTGGAATCAGAGTGTCAAGGACAGGTATGTTAAAAATAAAACTATTTTGGGGAAAAAACATGTTTTTCAACAGTGTGGGAAAGACTTCTGCACACAGAGTTATTGTCAGAGACATGAACTAATTCATAGTGGGGAGAAACCCTATATATGTATGCAATGTGAGAAAGCTTTCAGCACACATAGTTCTTGTCAAAAACATGAAAGGACCCACACTGGAAAGACCATCTTCCTCCAATATAGGTATAATTAATACACTGCTGAGGTTAGAAATTTCCTAACGATGTCAAATTCAAAATAACAGCACCTTGCTTCAAAGTGTTAATTACATGGTCTTCATGAACATTTTATATGCAAACCGTTGCCTCAGTTTAATGGGAAAGTTAAATGTATTAATACAATTAAATGTTACTGAATTTTAAAAGAAAAGTCCTTTATTTGTGACAATGTAGATTAACCAAGAATTGACTGCATAAAATATGCCACACAGAAAATTCACTCATCATATTTGTTTTTATCATCAGTAAACAAAGCAACAGAGATTTTAGTGATGGTTGCCATGTGTGTCAGTGGGGAGATTGAGAGACATTACTGAGAAAGCACCATATTTATCTTGTTGGACACAAAGAGACATAGATCCCATAGTGAGTACAATGAGTGATACAGTGCCACATAGCATTAAATTCACTAAAAATTGTATTTAGTGTTTTCTCCATATGCCTGAAAGGTAATTCTCTTTGATGGTGCAAATGATACCAATGAAGATTGTGGTAATTTTGCAGTATAAATAGTAATAAATTGCACTGTATGCTTTTAATATATGAGTTTTGTTATTTTATGTTCAATGAAATGAATAAAACTAAATACAATAAGCAAAAACAATGACTAGTTTTATGATGTGCCCACAGAAACTGTCCTTTCTTCACTTTTTTATTTTAAAAAGAAAAAATACTAAAAATAAGTTTCAAAACAGGTTAGTAGGACAGTTAAAAAATTAGCACATTGCATATTGTCTTTGTAGTACTTAGAGCACAAGATATTAGCATGATACTGTATTTTGTTCTTAAACTGTTCAATTTTAGTTGGCCCAAAGCTTGTGGTTTGTTGTTAAACTGAAAGTATTCAGTTCTTTAAAGGCACTTTTAGTTGGTTCATTGGAAATGAATAATAGTTGACCATATAATTTGAAAAATAATGACATTTTCATGAGTTTATTTTATCCCATTTTGACAAAGTTGTTGTTTATGTCTTCAGAAAAAAATATTTTAAGAGCCAATATGCTTGTTTTTCTCATTTAGTAATTCACCTTTAATGTTGATGTTTTCAAGGTGTATATCACATTCTGTTATGTATAGACACCATATTTTCTTCATGTGTATGTAATGGACATATAGGAGGACACAGAGAGATAATTCTTTGGCAAATGGGATGGAATCAGGAGGCGAAGAATGGGAAGGGGAGGTGAAAGGATTTGATGTCTTATACCAACTGCCCACCATGAATGCTATCTCTATATGTCACAAACTTGAACTACATAATGATAATAATACTAATAATGATAATGTTGACATGCGATAAGGGGATCTAGAGCTAGTGGGGGCATGGATGAGGACCAGAAGGGAAATCATAAGAATCAAAATGTTACTCCCTAAGATAAGTGGGACTATGTACTTCATGCATGTATTAATTTAAAAGGTTAATT
>NW_004524724.1:65146-70239 GCF_000260255.1 Octodon degus
TGTGTGTGTGTGTGTGTGTGTGTGTGTGTGTGGCCAGCTTTGCCCACCAGGGGGCGGGGCTGACTGGCATGTGGTGCTGGGGGACTGAACTGTGGTCCCTGTGCTTTGCTAAGCTTGTTCCAAGTAGGTGCTTTAGACCACTGAGCCATCCCACCAGCCCTGCAAGATTCTTTAGTTTTGAGTTCCACATGAACATTTATCATTGTCATAAACTCCAACAAATATATTAACAGCAATCCAATGCATGCCTTCCCTTGGTTATCCAATGGAATGTTATGTGATTTTGTGAGGTAGAGGAAATAGGAATATACATGTACCAGGACATGTGCATCATTATCAAGTTGCATTAACAAATGGGAACAGGGGCCGGGGATATGGCTCAGTGGATGAAGCACTTGCCTGGCAAGTGCAAGGGCCTGAGTTCAATCCCCAGTTCCACCAAAACAAAAACAAAAACAAAAACAAAAAAAAAACAACGAATGGAAACATGTATATTTTCACTTTCTGGATCCTGCCATTGCTATTGGTGTACCATACTATTTACCAAAGTATATTTATAGAGCTTGTCTTAGTGAATGTTAGCTGACCATTCCAAAATCCCATAAGTTTCTTCACTTTATGAAATAACTATTTCTCACAATTGTGAAACCTAGAAAATCCAGCATCAAGGTACTGGCAACTGAAATATCTAATGTAACATTGTTTACACATGGTGACTTCTAGTTCTCCCAGTGCAAGGCAGTGAACAGGGTGTCTTTGGCCTCTATTTTAGATGTATATATTATTATTATTATTATTATTATTATTATTATTATTTGGTTTTCTTAACTCATGACAAACAATATCCAGACTCCACTTCTGCAAACTGTCATGTTGGGAATTCTAAAACATGTATTTTGAGGTACCTAGACATTCAGAACATGGAAACCAGTATAAAATTACATAGTGCATTGAGCAGGGAAGTGGACTGCATGAGGTTTCTTGTGTTCTCCAGGAGATGTGCTACAAACAATACATACTTATGAGTATTTTGAGTACAGGAACTTAAACATTCTTTTTCACTTAAAATTCAGAAGATACAATGCAATTGTAAATGTGATAAATTGAATTTGGCACAAAATATTACTGAAGGAAAGATAAGGTTGATCAACATTTCTTTTGCGATCCTTAAACTGAGTATTAAAAGTAAATGGCAGAAAGTCCCAATAGTATTATGGGCTACTGGACTCTTTTAGAATATTTTGCTGAGTTTACACATCTATAATATTTAAATGATGGTACTTAACCAAAAAAGGGGATACAGATGAATGTCCACTTTGTATCTGTGTATTCAAAGTGGTTAGGATAGATATATAGTTACATTCTCTTAATGAATAGAGGGATTTGTTCTAATGGTGTTTGTAAATAGGATATCAAGTCCGTATCTTGTACAGCAATCAACCACTAGGAAGAATGTATGCAGTGTGTTAATTACTGAAATTGTCCTACCAATTTGGTTTGAAATTTTCTCATTGCTATTTGTTTCTCAATAAAATTATGGGAAAAAAGAAAAAAAAATGGCAGAAAGGAATTTTTACCAGGCTCATAAAATGGTTTTCCATGTTATCAAATGCCTGCTTTATCCTGACAAAACTGAGCTCTTGCAATCATAGCCAATTTTTTTTTACAGAGGACAGAAAAAAAATGTCAAAGATGCAGTTTCTGGGGTCATCAGAGGATCAGCATAGAATTTTCAGTGTGATGCAGTTTCAGTTTCAGAAAAGCAGGCAGTGCAATATATTTCCAAATATATATCATTTTTCCATTTGCTGCTGCTTTTCCAAAAATGACAAGTTTCAGTATGTTCACATCTCATTGCTTAGCCCAAATATCTGACTTCTATCATTCCAACTCCATTAGTTTCTTGATTAATGAGTTCTTAGTTCTCGAGTAATATAACCCTATTATCATTTGGAGGGTTTGGCGGAAACTGAACAGAATAGCTGAGGTGGGAAGCTGAGCAGAACCTTGAGAAGTTAGAGCAAAGACCTTTCCGTTAGTAAATTTTTCAAATTAAGAAACTTTCTTATCTCTCAGTTTGGCAGTTTATTGCCCTAGCATTGAAATGAGAGCCAGCAGCCTGCAGCTGCATCATTATATTGTCTTCAGAGACTAAATGCAGACAGCACTGTGATCAGCAACTTAATCCTTACACAGCATGGTCTCAAAAACTATGAGGTGAGAGGAGGTGGTATAAGATGAAACTAAATCATGCACAAGTGTTGATAGAAGTAGTGTGGGCTTACCTCCAGAAGCTCTGCGTCAAGACACTCCAGGTTAACTTCTGGAACTGATGAGTATCTGGTTCTGTGCAGGTGAAGGTGAAGAGAGGCTGTGAGGAGGCATCTAATGGAATAGAAAAAGTTATAATTTAAATCTAGGAGAGAGTCATGAGGGGTATACAGGGACAGAGGACAGAAAAGTGAAAGGGTTAGGCATGGTGGAGTAAATACGTATGGGAAGGATAATCTGATTGATAGCAGGGCAATACTGTATCAGACTGTAAGAGCCACCTCCCTTCTATACTAGGAGAACAGGGGTCTTGCAAGGGGAATTGAAAGCAACTAAAAGACTGTGGTATAGCAGGCAAGAAATAATAGGCTATAGTCCTCATAAAGCTGGGTCAGAAATGGAGTATTGTTTTGGGCAGAGTAGGGGTGGTTAGGCTTGCAGGGAACATTAAGTGGTTGTTGAGATGAAGGGAGGGAGGGAGTAGAAGTGTCCCAGACTGGGGCTGATATGAGTGGAAACAATGGGAGCCTTGAATAGGCAGGGAAGAAGTCATTAGGGGGACTATAAGCATTTGTGTTGTACTAGGGATGGTCAGAGTAGCTGACAACTTGGTTAAGATGTCTCACTCTAAAAGAGGAATGGGACAGGTAGGGATGACTAAAAATGAATAAGGGAAAAGGTGTTGAACCAACTGACAACAAACTAGGGGAGTTTGTAAGGGTCTAGAGATTTTACCACCAATGTCCACAACAGTAAATGGGGCCAACGAGGTTGGAAGGAAGGAAAAGTAGAATGACAGGCCCCAGTGTTGACTAGGAATGGAATGGACTTGCCCTCCACTATAAGACTTACCCAGAGCTCAGCATTTGGGCTGTTACAAGGGGCCTCTAAAGCTCCTAGGGGGAGCCAGTCTTCAGGGGCTGAGCCAAAAAGCTCTGGGGAAGTGCTGGTTGGGAGGGTCCTATGGCCATAGCCCAGAGGCAGCAGGGGCAGCTGCCAGTGTTGGGCAATCCATCTTCCAGTGGGCACCCCCAAAGAAAGGATATAGCTTAGGGAAGACCACAGGTTTTGGACATTCCCTAGCCTAGTGATGGCATTTAAAATATGGCCTTGTAGGGACACCCTTGAACAGGAAGGCCTTAGAATTTTTGTCACCTGTTGACTGAAGATCTTGTCCAGCCTATGGACTTTGAGGACTTCTTATAGTGGAGGCTAACATTTACAGCTGAGACATGCATTATTTTCAAGCAGACTCATCTTTACTTAAAACTTTGAAAGCCAAATTGATAAGCTCCTGTTGTGACCTGAGGGCCAGCTTCTAATTTCTGTATTTTTTAATGAATATCTGGTGCCGATTGCATGATGTAAAGCATCTTTAGGGTAAGTTGTGGTTTCCAGAGCAATGCTGTGTTTCACCTCCAGGTTGGCCATACCTGAGCTCAGTTTTCATCCTTGCTCTCGGTGGTTTCTTTTAACTTATCAAAATAGATGGCCTTTAGTACACTGAGCTCCATAGAGACAGTGCCGGGGAAAGTGAGAGCCATACAGGCACTGAGCGACTCTGCACCTCACTGAGGAAAATGAGTAAACATGGGCAAAGGAGATCCTAAGAAGCCAAGAGGCAAGATGCCATCATATGCATTCTTTGTGCAAACTTGCCAAGAAGAACACAAGAAAAAGCATTCAGATGATCATGTTAACTTCTCAGAGTTTTCTAAGAAGTGCTCAGAGAGGTGGAAAACCATGTCTGCCAAAGAAAAAGGAAAATTTGAAGGCATGACCAAAGTGGACAAGGCTCATTTTGAAAGAGAAATGAAAACTTATATTCATACTAAAGGAGAAACAAAAAAGAAGTTCAAGGGTCCCAGTGCACCAGAGAGGCCTCCTTCAGCCTTTTTCTTGTTCTATTCTAAACATCACTCAAAAATCAAAGGAGAACATCCTGGCCTCTCCATTGGTGATGTCGCAAAGAAACTTGGAGAAATGTGGAATAATACTGCAGCAGATGACAAGCAGCCATAGGAGAAGAAGGCTGCTAAGCTGAAGGAGAAGTATGAAAAGGACATCGCTGCCTACCGGGCTAAAGGAAAATCTGATGGAGCAAAAAAGGGAGTCGTGAAGGCTGAAAAAAGTAAGAAAAGAAGAAAGAGGAGGAGGATGAAGATGAGGATGAAGAGGAAGAAGATGAAGAGGATGAAGAGGATGATGATGAATAAGTTGGTTTTAGCAGTTTTTTCTTGTCTATAAAGCATTTACCACCCTGTACACAATTCACTCCTTTTGAATAAAAAAAATTGAAATGTAAGGCTGTGTAAGATTCATTTTTAAACTGTATAGTGTCTTTTTTTGTATAGTTAACACACTACTGAATGTGTCTTTAGATAGCCTTGTCCTGGTGATATTTTCAATAATCACTAAGCTTGACTGGTACAGTATGAATGTCAGATTGTTTCCTCATATTTGGGAAGCTTTCTGCCATTACTTCTGCCCATATTTTTTTAAGGTCATTTGTATTGACTTCTTCTTTCTCATTGATACCTATTAGTCTCATATTGTTCATCTTTGCATCATCTTGTAAGTGATGAATTATTTTTTCCTGCATCCTAGTTGTCTTTAAGAGATCTTTTCTTGCATTTTCACTAGCTGCACCAGCATTTTCAAGATCTGAAACTCTGTCTTCACTTTCATTCAAATGCTTTTGCAAGCTTGTGATTGAGATTTTAAGTTCCTCTGTGTCTCTTTGACTCTGCTTCATACGATCTATTTCTTTCCTGTATTGCTCATTAAAGGAATCCATCATTTTTCTAATCTCCTCTATTTTT
>NW_004524724.1:70909-72027 GCF_000260255.1 Octodon degus
ACCTGTTGTGCCCCTCTGGCAAGATGTTCTGCTCCTGGACTAGCTGGGTGGTTTTGTCCTCTACTCTCTCTGCAGGGACTGCAGCTGCAGAGTTTCACCCCAGGCCTGTAAGCCAGGCCTGAGCTGAGTCTGAAGGGGACAAGGTGGAGTACAGGGGAGAGGAAGGTCTCCCACACACTCACTGGGGCTGGGCTAGGGCTTGATCTGGGGGTCCCAAGATCACAGCAGAAGTTCTCACTCAGTGGGTGGGAGTGGGACGGTGGAGTGGTGAGATGGTCCCAAGAGGTTAGAAGAAGGTCTCACCCACACTGCACCTGGGCTTGGACCTGACAGGTCCCGCCGGTGCAGAATAGCTGGTAGCTCTCCCACACACTCACCAGGCCTGGGCTAAGGCTGGATCTGCTGGTACAGTATGGGAGTTGTAAATTGGCATGGAAATTTAAAATATGTTTTTGTTGGTGCACAGCACAAATTATTTATGGGGATGGTAGTTTTTCTTCTTCAGTTGTCTCTGATGCATCTTATACAAAATAATTTTTCTGTTAACTGAATACTACTCTGTAAGTGCAAAAAAAAAGTTGCAATAGTTTTGTTGACATTCTGAATGCTTCTGAGTAAATACAATTTTTTTATTAGTATTGTCCTTTTTATAGGTCTGAAACTTTTTCTTTTTTTTTCCAAAGGTTTAAAGTTTAATTAGAAAAATTATAACAAAATAAAGAATTTATTCAAGAATAATGGTACGATTTCATCAAATTCAATTAAACATAAGTTACAATAGAGGAAGAGAAATAACAGCATGAAGTCATATATAATTAACTGGTATGCACAACTGGCCCTTTAAATATCACACCACATGGTTTTAATAAAAAAGAACTCCAGTTCCATTTTCCAAGTTACAGTCTTCAGTTGAGGATTTTCTGTAATTGCTTTTGCATGAAATTTTTTCCACATCAAGATTGATGCCATTCCTCATCACCAAGTATTTATTCCTCAAAATGTTTATGACAGACCCAATAGCGATCAGGTGTGTCTTACTGCTTCCACTGCTTTTACTTTGTTGGAGAACATGAGACTGCTCTGAAGGTCAAATTCAAATCTACACCAGAGTCCTAATA
>NW_004524724.1:72437-80929 GCF_000260255.1 Octodon degus
AATTCTGGCCAGGCAGCTGCACATGAGGACCAGCGGGATCACTCATGTATCCTACAACAAACCAGACACCATGTGTAACAACTGCAAGAGAAGGGGGCAAAGCTACTTCTCGTAGCTTAGAGAAACTATACCAAAGCACAAGCTGGAATGAAGTCCTAAAGTCTCCCACAACAGAAAAGGTCAGAGGGGCATTAGGAGAATCAGTATCTAAGTTATCGAGGTGGAAAGCCCCCTCTGTGTGCTCCTCCACGGCCCCCTCTAAAGCCACCTCTTTCTCCTTGGAAGTTGGCTCGATTTCTTTCTCGACCAAGGCCAGCAGACGTTCTCCCTTGCCCTCCACCTCTGGGAGCTCCACCTCCTCGGTCAGATTTAGATTTGGGCGGAGGCGACTTTGGTCAAAGTCTCTCGATTTCCTCTGTACATCCAGTCAGGTAAGAATTTGGGGCACTGAAATGGGATGCGTATATTTCTGCATTGTAGTTGCTGTTTGTTAGTGTTGGCCCAACTGTAAGCCAGCCTGGTCGAATTGTACTATCTCTTCTAAATAAATGAAGACGTCTCCTTCCAAGACAGAAATGCTCAATTATGTGAAAAATTTCTACAAGTTTTTCTATATTTCCAATTTCAGGTTCTTTTGTGATAATTAAGTCAATATCAACATTAGCATGAATAAAGTCCCCATCTGTGCTACGCTTCACGGTTCCTTTGATCCCCGTAAGGCAATGTTCCTTTGTTCTCTGGAAAACAGCCTTTGGATCTTAAGTCTTGGTTTTCCCAGGATTGTTTTCATTGGTTTTATTTTTTTTTAATTTTATTTATTTATTTATTTAGTGTGTGTGTGTGTGGCCAGCTCAGCCCACCAGGGGACGGAGCTGGCTGGCATGTGGTGCTGGGGGATTGAACCGTGGTCCCTGTGCTTTGCTTAGCTTGTTCTAAGTAGGTGCCCCAGACCACTGAGCCATCTCACCAGCCCTTTCATTGATTTTAATCCAACAAATATCTTCACATCTTCTATAACCCCATTTTCGTAAACACACTCTTCCAAGGTCCAGTCCTTCCCCAGAACCACACCAGAGAAATATAAATGATAGGGGTGCTGTGAGCTCATCAATTTCTAACTTCATGATATCATCCCAAGTCCAGCATTTTTCATTAGCAGTGATGCCAGTCTCTCTGTAGTATTCTTCTAAAGGCAGTTCCAAAAGAATCACATCAAATTTGGGTGTCAGTTCTCTGATGTCAAAGGCTTCTATATCTGCTTGTAAGTACATAGGAGGAATATTGGATTTAGCTATTAACTCATCCTTTAGCCTAATGAGTTCCCTCAGTTTGGGATATTCTTCAAATCTGTCAGCCAAACCTACATCCCTGATGAAATTCTGAGGTCTATGCCCAGTGTCCACAAAATGTTGACAGTAATCATTATGGGGATTTAAACTCTGTGTTCCCTTAAGAAAAGTACTAGAATCTTTGTAAATCTCTTCTTCATATGGCAAATTTTCTTCTTCCTGTTGCAGTTCTAGTTCATCCTTATATTATTCCACATTGTCTTCTTCTACTTCTCCTTCATCCAAGTACTTGCGTGTTGCATTTGGAGCAGAGGTATCATAGGAAGCCCTACAAGTTTCTCTTGTTTCAGCAATTTCTCTCTGTTCCTCTGCTATTTAACACAGCTCCAATGCTGTTGGCACTCTCAGCTCCCAACTGCTGAGCAAGGAGCTGCCGCCGTAACTTCTGTCGCTCCCGGATCTCTTGTAAACGACTATCCATGTTTTAAATCCTGTTTTACACTGCCTGAATCTTGTCAATCAAAAATATACCCTCACCCAATAGTTCTAACTCTGTGCTAAGCAGTGTTCACCTGGAGCTGCAGGCGGCGAGAATCCCTGATCATTTACTCCTGAAATTTTTTCTTGAAAGGAAGTTAGTCTTTTGCTTTTGCCCATTTTGAATTGCATGAGTTATTAGTGTTTTTCTTTTCATACAGGTAGTATATGCCATGCTTCTGTCCACACACACTGCATATCGTGATGGGGTAATGAATGTCAAACAGAACATTTAATCCATAAAATCCGAAAATCTTACTTATTGATAAAAAGTTTTCACATAGCCCTTTGTAGAAGTAATTAGTTCTGTTCATAGATAGCATGAGGTCATTAGAATCAAGCAATCTGAAAGTTTTTCCTTAAGAACTAATAGAAAAAATACATTCTGATCTTCACATGAGGACTCTTAACTCCCATCACCATGTAACAGCAGTTATATTGTGCAATTCCCACATTAAAGGAGGCCTGTGAATATATCCCCAAAAGCATGAGCTTAAAATACAAGACTCAAGTTTCTGGTTAGCACTCACAGTGAAGACAGCGAAAGTGCTGGCTTTATATGCCTTTATCCATTTATCTAAATATGGACTGCTCAGGAAACTTGACTCTGTAAAAGTTTTAAAATTAGACCACAAATTAGGAAAGGATACATTTTCTATATTGGTGTCTCCCATTTAGACAGAAAAAAACACGAGTTTCATATCTTAAGTATGAATTACCCAATTTATTCCAGTTTTTCTTTACAAAACTTATTGGAGTCATGTTTGTCTGCTTAGCAGTTTAAGGAAAAATTTGGCAATTTTGTAGGCTTTGAGATTATCCCTCTTAAAGTGCCAGTGTTTTAAAATAGGGTTCTTGTGATTTTACATGCTTTTGTGATGGAGTGCTGTGCTTTGTTACATAATTTTCACTTGGATTCTTTCCATTTGCATTTGTCTATGTAATTTCAGGAGGAATACTGAACATCTGAGTCCTGGGTGATACTAATAAACTAATTGCAGAAGTTTTTTTTTTTTTTTTTTTTCACCATGTGGGCCTCCCTGTGACATCCCTCTACTAAGAAATAAACCATGTGACCTTGGTTGGATATTCCTCAGATTCTGACAGTTCCCCCTTAGGTTTTCCTGAGGGACAACTGCAGTGCTACCAGAAGGAGGCGCTATTCCTCCCCATAGGACTGGACTAGGGAGATCACTTAGTCCTGCTCTTCTGCATAGAGAATGGAGCCAAGGAATACATTTAAAAGCACAGGTTAGGTTATAAAACCAAGTTTGGTACTGAAACTCTTGGATATAGTGGGTAGGCTCTAAGGAAAAGGAGCCCAGACTCTGATTAATTTGAGTAAAGTCTGCCAAAGAGAAAGGAGCATGAACCCTAACTATTCCCTGGGCCACACCATTTCATGGAGTGGGAACTGGGGGTAGGGGGCAGTGGGCAGGGTTCTGAGTCCAAACTCCAGTCCATATCAGATATGGTGTGGGGTTCAGTGTAGCATATGAAGGAGGATTAAATTCCAGGTAAACTGCCGCATAAATAGAGGGGACAGGGGCCCCTACATAGGAAGGAAGTGCCAGCAGGGGCAGGAGGCTCTGGGGAGGAAGAGATCTGCCTGCAATGACAGAGTCAGGCACCCTCAAGGGAGAAGATCAGTGGGATCTGGTTTCAGAGAGGAGTCCATGTCTAGAAAAGTGGGTACAGATGGGAGGAAAAGAAAAAGGACTGAAAGGATCACAGGAGGTGCACAAAGTGGGAATATTACAGGATGTGAAGCACATGTGAACACAGCCATGAGGGTACTCTCATGGCTGGCATGGCATAAAAAGCTGGTAGCAAGACCCCAGTGTCCATACCCCACTGGGATTCAACTCTGTAACAGCGTGGACAGCTGTTACTACCACTGATTAGCTACAAAGTGGAGCCAGTCTCCCTAGAGGTTTCTCTGCAACTAGTGCTAGGTTTATGGACACAGAAAATAGGGCAAGCTGCTCTTTGTTTCCAGAGGGTGAGGGCAGAGAACACAACTAGGGAGCAGAGGTGGCAGCGGAGAGACAGTTTTTCAGTTGAAGGTGCTATTATAGTTTGCGTCTGGGTGTCTCCTCCCAAGCCCTGTGTGGTGGTGGGGAGTGGCTTTTCAGAGGTGGCAAAATCTAGGATTTATGACTGCTCATTATCTAATGTCGGGATTCGGGGTGTGAGTACTGCACCCATCCTGGAGCGTGGAGCCTGCATGCAACGTAAGGAGGAAGGCAGCTTGCCCCTGCCTGTTTGCTCTTGTTGCTTTGCTGTCTTCCACCAACATGCACTATTGTTCCTCTGCCCTGCTACCCTGCCTTGGAGCCAGCTGATTACAGACTAAACTCTCTACAAACTGTGAGATAAAGAAGGCTTTTCCTCTTTAACTCTTAAGTGTTGGATATTTTACCTCAGCACTGAGAAAAGTAAGACAGGTTCAGAAGTAAGGGGCAGTGGGTGGCAGCAGTGGGCAGCAGCAGTGGGCAGTCATGCAAACACAGAAAGTGTTAAAGGTTTTGAGAAGGGGGCTGGAGAGATCATGCAGCGGTCTAAGTGCCTCCTGGCAAGTGCAAGGACTCAGGTTTGATCCCCGGTACCACATGCCATGCCGGCTCCACCCCAGGCATCCTGTGCTGGCCACCCAAACTGGGCATGATGGTGCACACCTGTAATCCCAGCACTGGGGAGGCTGAAATAGGAGGATCACTGTGAATCTGAGTTGCATAGTGAAACCTTGAACCAAATAAATAAAAAGATTTTTTAAGCAATTTTGAGAAGGGAGAGGGAGCTTATCAGATCCAAAGTGGTCAACATGGTGGGAGCTTTGCAGCTGCCCAGAGCAAAGTTCTGGACAGATGGCTTCAGGGTGCTACCAGGGCGCTTCAGTGAGAAAAGGCTCAAAACAGAGTGGAAGAGACCTTAAAGAGAGCCTTCCCCATCCTGGATTTCAGGCACAATAATGTACTAATCTAAACTCAGAATGGCAGCATGTGGTCTGGATGAGAGAATGCTTATGCTGGGTTTGGGAATAGGGTTTGCAATTCCAAGGAATCTAGATGAGATATGTAACGTATGTAACCAACAGACCACTAGTGCAGAGGACCACCTGGGCGACTCTTCTTGAAGGAAGAGCAATTGTCTCCGTTTTTGGCTGAGCCTGACCCTATTTACATGTATTGATATGTACAGCAGCTGGCTAGGGCTTTTCTTTATCCCTTTGTTTGGCTTTAAGCAATGTGTATAGGTCTAGCTGAGGAGCTGGTGGTAGTCTTTGAAGACAGCAGGCGTGTTTCCCTGGAAACCCCCACCTGCTGCTCTTTAATATGAACTGGGTTGAGATGAGATGAAGAGCCAATGCTCCACACTGTTGGCTGGGATGGAGCCTCAAGATAGAAGCTATGACACCCTGGAGCTTGAAAGATTACACATCAGAGCTGAAGCACCAGACCCAAAACATTAAATACTACCCATGATGGTTGATACATTGTGTCAACTTGAGATGTTGGAAGCTTGCCTGGATCCCCTTGTAGATTCCATGCCCTGGGGAGTAGGGAGGCCTGCCATAGGGTGGGGAGGACCTACTCCAGAGTGACTCAGCACAAAAAGGGTATATAAAGGAGTTACAGAAGGCTTCTGCCCTCCACTTCCTGGGAGGAGCTCTGAGCTTTGATGAGGCAACTCACAGCTGTGCCCTTCCGAGGAGCTCGGATCCTCGCAGTAGAGCAGCAGGCTTTGCAGTCAGCGTGAAAGAAGAGAGAGTCTTGAGCGACACTGCTGCTGCTGCTCCTCCTTGCTCTTCGCTCTCTTCTGCTGTTGTGAATGCTGCTCTCTGCCATGTGCCACTCTGCCTGGGGGCCAGCTGAGTACAGACTGAAACCTCCACAAACCATGAGCTAAACAAACCTTTCCTTCCTTAATTTTGAGTGTCGGGTATTTGTCCCAGCAATGACTGAAAAGTAACCAAGACACTCCTGGACCCCAAAACATTAAATACTATCTCAATTGTGTAATGTAGATTATTCTCTGCATAGCCTTCTCTCTGCATATTGCAGAGGTAAATATAGGTCAATTTTGAAATGGTCTATACATCAATCTACATATATAAAATCTGATATAAAGAAAATTTTCACTCAGGAGCCTGAAACATGGATTGTTGCAAGTTTGAGGCCAGCCTAGACCACATAGTGAGACACTGTCTCAACAAAACAAAACCAAAGAAAGATTAATTTGAATTATTTGTAAGAAAATGAGTGAATCTTGAGACCATAATGTTAAGTGAAATAAACCAGAATCAGAAGGTTATGTCCTAGGCCTGAGGAATTTTACAGAAGTCATTGGTTTCTAAAATAAATCTAACTTTCAAAATTTCATTCTGTGGTGCCAGTTACAACCTCACTGAGTGTTGGTAGTGAGAACTGACAATGGGACAAACATGAGAAAGCAGGAATGTGAAGACTCCCTTCACCCCTCCTACATTTAAATACAAACTTGCTTAACATCTCAGCCATTAAAGAAATGCAGATGATGGCCACAGTAAAGTCTCCCTAAAACAGCACCTTAGTCCATAGACTTTAAGGAAACAAGTGCTGATGACGATGCAGGAAGAAACAGGGATCTTTATACGTGGCAGTCTGTATGAAAATAGTTCAATATTTCCTTCAAAGGTGACCCTAAATTTACCATTCTACTCAACCTTCTGTTCTTAGGTAACTATCCAAAACTGAAGCTGCATTCAACAAAAATGGATGTGCTCTTTACATTTGTCAAGGTCATGGCAATAATGAACTGTCTCATAGTGAGTTCCAGAAAAAGAAAACTGTTTCTTTTTTTTTTTTTAATATTTATTTACTTTTATTACATTTATTTATTGTGTGTGTGTGTGGCCAGCTCAGCCCACCAGGGGGCGGGGCTGGCTGGCATGTGGTGCTGGGGATCGATCCACGGTCCCTGTGCTTTGCCAAGCTTGTTTCAAGTAGGTGCTTTAGACCACTGAGCCATCTCTCCAGCCCCAAGAAAACTGTTTCTAAGCAGAAAAATACTTTTTCTCTCAGGCAGGGCAGGTGGTAAAAGGGAAGTGGGCCTAAAGGTTGTATTATCCTAAACAAAAACAAAAACAAAAAACAACAACAACAAAATCCTTGCAAGTATGGGAGAGACAAGATACCTCCAGCCAGACCTCAAGACAAAAGATCAAACAAATGCACCCACATGCCTCCCTAAGGATACACATCAGTGAGTGATATTTTAAATAGGTCTCTGTCACCTTGAGAAAGCCGGGAAGAGTCACTAACTCAACCCCTTACAGAAAAAGGCTCTGTTCTGTATTCTTGTCCATGTCCACTTGCTATGTGACCGTGATCTGCTTTCCTATTTGATCCTGATTTAATCAATTTTACCGGAGCAATTATGCATGTAGTCTTACTGGCTGATCACATTTTTCTCCCATCTAATACCCACCTTGTGATTTTCCATTTTCCTCACCTTGGCCCTTCCTCACCTTGTGGTTTTATTCTATAAAATCTCTAGGAATGGCACAGTCCTTGGCAACGCACACTGGTCCCTTTTTGTCTCACTTTTGGACAGAAGCTTCTTTCCTCCCAATAAATACATTCTGCTCTGGTGGAACCAGGGATTGAACTCAGGCCCTTGTGCTTACCAAGCAAGCACTTATTCTACTGAGCCATCTCCCTGGCACCTCTCCTTGTTCTTAAAGTTCAGTCTTTGATCTTAGAGAACATGAACTCATCCCATATACATAGCAGGTTGGGAGTTTCTTTCTCCTGCATGGCATGGAGATGTTCCACTGTGATCATTGGGTGGAGGTAAGAGCTCATTCCACACACTCTGGGTTGGGACTCATTTAAGCAACAATTTTTTTTTTTTTTCGGAACCAGGGATTGAACTCAGATCCTTGCGTTTGCCAGTCAAGCGCTTATCCTACTGAACCATCTCCCCCGCCCCAGAAACAAATTTTTATGCTTATAATTTCTTATGTTTTGTGTCACATAGTTTTGTTAAAATGTTGGTAAATCTAAGTTAAAACATGGGAAGGTTATAAGGTTATGATACTTCTTTAGCAGGACATTTTTATTCCTGTTTTTTTTCTTGTATATGTCATATTTGAACTAGCTACTAAACTTACTGGTATTCCTCACTTGACTTTAGGTAACAGCACTACATAGAGTAATGTTAGAATGCCCCCTAGTGGATTTTACTATAAACTTTTATTAAGTGGGTCTTTTAAAATAAAATCTAGGGACCAGCCAGACAGCTTAGTGGACTAAAGTGCCTGCTTAGGCAGGCTCAGCCACTGGGGCTTGACCCCCGGTGCGCCATGCCAGCCCTGCCCCTGACCTGTGCTGAGATGGTGACTGAGACTAGGCATGGTGGCACACACCTGTAATTCCAGTGCTTGGGAGGCTGAAAACAGGAGAATCATTACAAGTCTGATCTGTGTAGTGAGACCCTGTAGACCTTGTACTAAATACATAAGAAATAAAATAAAAATCTAGCTCATATTATTAAAATATAAGGGGGGGGAGATGGCTCAGTGGAGGGGCCGGGGAGATGGCTCAATGGAATAAGTACTTCCCTGGCAAGCACAAGGGCCTGAGTTCAATCCCTGGTTCTAAAAAATAAAATAAAATAAAATAA
>NW_004524724.1:88969-91754 GCF_000260255.1 Octodon degus
TATTAGACTATTTCAAGTTTGTATAACTGGAAAATATTTTACTTTTAGTTTTCAAAGGTATGTTTGCTAAGTACAAAATTCAATGATGACAGATCCTTTTTGCAGTCCTTTGAATAAATAAATCTAGTTTCATACCTACTTGCTTTTTTTTCTAATGTAGAATAAGATGCCATTTAATTTTGTTCTTCCATAGCTAATATTTTTTCTATGTACATGCTTCAATGATTTTTTTCTTTACAATTAGTTTTGGACAATTTCATTTTTGTGTATCTTGGTATGATTTTATTCATATTTCTTGTGCAAAAGATTCATTTTTCTTGGAAATGTGCTATAATTTTAACTAAATTCAGAAAATTTAAATCTTTAAATATTTATTGCCTACCTCATTCTACTTTGAGAATTCTAATTATAGGAATATAAGTTTCTTGATTTTGACACAGAGTAAACTATTATATGACTGATCTGTAAACTCTTTTTCATGCTTATTTTAGACAATTTTTATTGTCATATTCATTTAAGTTTGTAAATTATTTTTTACAATATTCAATGTATTATTAATCTCATGCTATGTATTCATTTCAGAAATATTTTTCTAGAATTCACTCTGTCTATGTCTTAGATCTTTCATATTTCAATATTTATCTACAATTTTTAATTTGCCATATAATTATTATTGATTTTCAATGAAGTTAATAATGAGTTAAAAAAAAAGCCACCAAATAGGACAAACAGTTAAACACAGGGCAAAAAGAGGTATACAACAGCAGGTAAATAACATGTGAAACACAATTCAGTGCATCTCAATTATAGCCAGCAGTGTAAATGGACTCAATTCACCAATTAAAAGAAACAGATTGCCAGAGTGGATTATGAAGCAAAATCCATGAATATACTGTACAAGACTTCATCTATCAATTTATTGGTTTATCTTCAAAGTTTTGTCCAGCTGGTAATTTCAATAGTTCTATGATTTCTGCCTCAGGAAAACAATTATTTTCGTGAATCACATGTAATGGTTTGTCCTGACTTTATAGATTATTGGCTTAGAAATAAATTTTCTGCAAGACTAGAATTCAGTGTAGATGCTGCCAAAGTCCTTATCAATCTGAATGTGGGGAATTAGAGAAATCATGTGCTAAAAAAAGGCATTCTATACTACACATATTAGTTACGGAATATGTCTATAAAATAAATATGTGTGTACATTGTCATTAAATTCTGTAATTATTTTAAAGAAAAGATGATTTAAATCATGTTCCCATTGTTAAATGACAAATTCTTTCCTAATTCTAGAGAAGTATGTAAGAAAACTAAGAAATCTTACTGGGGAGCTGGGGAGATGGCTCAGTAGAATAAGCACTTGCCTGGCAAGGGCCTGAGTTCAATATCTGGTTCTGCAAAAAAAAAAAATCTTATTGATAAATATCACTTTTTGTATCATGTTCTAGACACTTCTTTAAAATAGATATTTAATTAGTAGATCATCATTTGGCCTCCAATCTGCTTCTTGATTTTGAGGGGTTTTTTATGTATTAATGTTTAGGTTTGGATTCTGGTTATGTAGCTTTTACTGTTTTCAATGTGAAAATATGTGTTCTTGTATTCATCATTTGTTTTCAACACTGCTGTGCTCTGAAATTTGATACTTATTGTTATTTGTTAAATCCTAAAATTCTATGAGGCCACTGTTCTTGAACCTTCATTTTTTTTAACTCAATGAGACTTTTTGATGTATGTATATGTGACATGCACAATAATCATTAGTGTTCTCTATGTCAATTGTATGAAAGTTATGATTTTTATTTTATATAAAACAAATTTTTAAAAATAACATTGAGATACCATCTCACCCCAGAAAGAATAGCTATAATAAATCATCTAACAACAAATGCTAGAGAGGGTGCGGGATAAAAACAAACGCTTCTCCACTGCTGGTAGGAATCTAGACTGGTAAAACCATTTTGGAAATCAGTGTAGAGACTCCTCAAAAAACTAGAACTGGATATCCCATTCAATCCAGCTATTCTCTTTCTGGAAAATTTTCCAAAAGAACTGAAAACATCACATCATAGTGATATATGTGCACCTATGTTTATAGCAGCACAATCTGTGATAGCCAAATCTTGGAAACAACCAAGATGCCCATCATCTGAGGAATGGATGAAAAAGATGTGGTATTTTTATACAATGGAGTATTACTCAGCTAAAAGAAAGACAAATTAGAAGCCTTCATAGGTAATTGGATGCAACTTGAGGTTATACTCATAAGTGAAATAAACTAGACTCACATGGGTAAATATCATATCGTCTTCCTAGTGTAAGAACTCAAAAGAAGAAAAAAAACCCTGAAAAGCGTAACAGATACAGTTAAATATAAAGAAACAGAAATTAAGGATTAAATAACAAAGAGGAGAGAAATGAAAAGCAATAGGAAAAATGGTAGGGGAAAACCATGCAAGTATATATACAAGATGGATGAGGTGACTGTACTAAGAACTTCCATTAGTTTTATAAAAATAGCAGTTAATGTGTAGCAGTCTCACCTTGACTAATGCTGTACGCAGGTAACTATGAACTAAGCAACTACACTGAGGACAGTAATGTGTAATACAAAAAGTATTCTTGAAATACCTGCCATGTTGGTCTTCTAAATATATACTGTTTCTAATGTTACATCAATTATTACTGTACTCTCTTTAAAGTAAAATTATGCCAGGGAGATGGCTCAGTGGAATAAGAACTTGCCACTCTTTTCCTCCTGGGCTGTCTGAGGCTCCGCTGCCAT
>NW_004524724.1:92464-94813 GCF_000260255.1 Octodon degus
ACAGAGGAAAGTGATCAATGATGTAGAGTGTGCCTAAGGAGAGTCACATGGAGAGAAAACATTCTCTCAGACTTTCACAGAGAGCAAATCGGTCAAGTACTGGCCGGGACTCATCCACATGGCTGACACTGACAAAGGATCTACAAACTGCGGTACAGGGTTTCACGATAAGTCTGGAGGGGATTGGACTGACCTTATCTGATACAAAATCTACATTTCTTGTTACATACATCTTTCTTTATCTTGGTCTTAACTATCCAGCAGAAAAGTAAAAAAGTAAAGCCATATTAATATGCTGAGCTGTAAAAGTCTCAAGTCAACACCTTCTTACATTGCCAGTCTTACAGAAAACCCACTGCTATTATGAACTACTGGACTATATTGGAATATTTTGCTGTATTCATGCACCTATAATATTTAAATAACAAAACTAGACAAAAAAAGGGGATTCAAATGAACAACCATTTTGTATCTATATATTCAAAATAGGATAGATATATAGCTAGCTATATTCTCTTAATTCAATGAATAAAGATTTGTTCTAATAGTGTTTGTAAGCAGGATATCTTGTCTGTATCTTGTACAATGCATAACCACTAAGACAACAATATGTAATGTATTAATTATTGAAACTGTCCTACTAATCATATTTGAAACTGTCTCATTACTATTTGTTTCTCAATAAAATTATGGAAAAAATAGTAAAAGTTTTAGCAAAAGGTAATAAAAAAAGAGACAATAACAAAAATTTAAGATTTCTTTAAAGCATGTGGTAATATTCAATCACATGTTCCATCTTTCATAACTATATCTGTTCATCTGAGCAACAGATTTTATATATAGAACTAGGGACTGAACTCAACAGATTTGCTGTTAAAAATAGATATCATTCATTGTTAATCGGCTATTCTTATTCTGAAAATCTGTAATGTATGTATTGTTGTGTGTTATTCTGTTTCTGTATCTATTTTTGTTTTTCTTGCTTTTATTTTTACTCTTCAAAATAAAATTATAATAAAAAATAGATGAATAGGATATATATAATGTATATGTATATGTATTTCTCAGGGTCATCTAAAATTTTTCAAATATATACATATAAAGAGAGATAGATATAGATATAAAGTGTTGCTGTACTTTTGTATGTATTGGCCATGTTCAGTTAAAATGTTTTTATAGATATAGGTTTATAAGCACTTTATAACTATAGACCTGTCAATTAAAATCTTTCCCAAGTGGTTTTCAGTTAAGGCTTTCTTTTTCAAGAAATCCACAGCAGTATTTCTTTTAACAGTTTAAACAGGGTTGGAGAGATAGCTCAGTAGAATAAGCTTCTGCCTGGCAAGCTCAGGGTCCTGAGTTCAATCCCCAGTACCACACACACAAACAAAAGCATCCTTTAATAGTTTAATCTACTCTGCACACCTTTGCTGTTATTATTACAGACTTACAACCAGTAAGTCATTAAGCAAAAGAGACATCTATAATTAGGTATGATCTTTGTTGTATTTTATGTGCCAAAAGAAATGACAGAAGATCCAGTGAATATAGCTTCAGAGTTCTCACTGAGAATAGTCTCTGAGTCCAGAGTCACAGCAACATTTCACATTTATTAAGGGCTAAAAGCAAGCTAAGGTATGTGCATAACTACTTTTGTGAATACAAACTACTCTCTCCACTGACTTGAGCATTTACCTAACTCTGAGTTTACACAAAGCTAGCCATTAACATCCCAAGTAAGGGAAGAAACAATGCACAGGGAGCCAGCAGGAGAAGCTTATCCGCAGCTTTTAATCCCAATGTTCCAGAATTTACAAGTGAGAAAACCGTTCTCCTGGGCTCTGCTTATGGCTCCCTGCTCCCCATGGGGCCTGAGGCTTCTGTCTCATATCTATATTTCTATATTTGTTTATTTATCTTCTCTTTTTTACTTTTTATCAAGTTTGAGCCTTTGTCTTTTTATATTCTAATTTACATTTGGAGAAAAATTGACACTTTAAAATATTATATCCTAAATTTGTCCTAAGTTTATAAAATATAGTATAAGGTGATGTTTAGAGGACTAGACAATGAATCACCCATAAAAAATCATATAAGATTTACTTTGTGCCTTTAAAATCTCTCTTGTGTACATCTGGAAAGAGAGAAAGATAAAACAAGATTCTACTCAGGTTTCTCTGTGAACTTGTTAGGGTTTTCTGTTGCTTGGTGTGCATGCGATGTTTTGGCGCTCAGACTGCCTGCGGTGCGTGAACAACGTCAGTGCGTGGAAAGTGTTGCCTTGCTAGTGCTATTAGCGCTCTTGGATTTGGCTGCACCTTGGTGTTTAGAGAATGTAAACCACGCTTC
>NW_004524724.1:94913-96902 GCF_000260255.1 Octodon degus
AAAAAAAAAAGAAGAGTAAGAAGCAAAGGAAGGAAAGAAAATGTACAGGCCTATATAATAAGACATGGCACTCCTTCTACCAGTTAAAAGATGCCATGTCAGTGGTCCTTCCTAACAGTTGGCAACAGGTTTCATTGGGACAGACTGGCTCTGATCTTCCACTACACACTAGAGGAAATATCAAGCTTATTCTGCCTCACTTTCCTCTTTCCGGCCTTACTCCTAATCTTTTCTACCACTTTGTATTTTCCTTTAAGAAGCATATAAAATGAGAAAGAAAATCTAGACTGTTCCAAACTTTTTCTCCTGTTCAACAACTAAGTTAAGCAAATAGAAAGTGAGCATTTGGTAATGCTGAAGACAGGGAAGTCATCTTACAGGAGGAGCACATACCTTGTCTCCGGGTCAGATGAGACCTCAGAATTTGGTCCATCCAGGAGAACGTACATAAAGCTGGGTCCCAGCCCGGTCTCCCTAGAGAGGCTGAACCTGAGACACAGTAGAAAGAACTGACTTCTGGGGGACACCAGAAGGAGCTATTTCTGAAAGTACCACACCTATGGGACCAAAATACATCTAGCCTAAGGAAGGATCTATGCCCTTTCCTCTTCTCCTAGGTCTAGCTATCATTAATGTGTATGTTGTGGACTTTAAAACCTTTACTTTAAACTTCTATCTCACTTAGCTTTTAACTGTTTCTTATAGAACTTTAAAAAAACAGTGGTTACTCTGCCAGCTAGTAAAATGCTCTTAAAGCAGTTGTCATTCTAAAATAGAGGTCAGATTTCCCCAGCATCTCTTTGATGAATCCCAAGTGAAACCAATGGCCAATGACCTGTTGGCCAGATAGATAGCTGGATTCCTTTATGGAGAATGATCTCTGGTTATGTGGGCCAACAAAAACTGAGAACAACTGAGGAGGTCATCACCAGAGCTACTCTCTGGTGGATAAGCATGGGAAACTGGCTGCTAATAACAGAAAAATCTCCAGTTATTGTACTTATTGCTCTCTCATAGAAAACTAGCAATTCTTCCTAAGCTTTTCAGTCAATTTTATAACCACTTAGACTATTCCTTCTTTCATAAATTAGGTTGAGTAACTGTCAATTACTCTGTATTTTACAGTAGCTAGCAAGGAAGGGAGTGATATACATTTGTGCCTTACTTATGCTAACTAAGAGTAAGAAAGATTTTTTTTTTAAGAAAGAAATGTTAGTCTTAGGACATAAGAGAACCTGTACTGTAACATTCTATAATAGTGTTTAGACAAGCTATCATGTCAGTGGTGTTCCAAATTTTCTGTTCAAGGAGATTATGGGGCCACAGAGGAAAGTGATTGATGATGTATAATGTGCCTAAGGAGAGTCACCCAGCGAGAAAACATTCTCTCAGATTTTCACAGATAGCAAAATGGTTAAGCAATGGCCATGACTCATCCAGATGGCTGATACTGTCAAAAGATCTATAAACTACTGTACAGAGTTTTGGGGTAAATCCTGAGGTGACTTGACCAAACCTGTCAGATACAAAAGTTACATTTTTAGTTATATAGGTCTTGCTTTAACTTGCTCTTAATCATCCAGCAGAAAAGTATAACCACAAGGTCTAAAAGGTAAAACCATATTAATATGTTGAGCTGTAAAAGGCTCAAATCACCAACTTCTGAAATTGCCAGTTCTGCTGATAACCCACTACTATTATGGACTACTGGACTATATTGGGTTATTTTGCTGAATTCAAGTACTTACAGTATTTGAACAGCAATGGAGTGTCTATCTCTAACAAAACAAAACAAAAAAGGAGATATCTCAGTTATTCTTCTCTTGTTGCTGGGACAAATACCCAACACTCAAAATTAGGGAAGGAAAGGTTTATTTAGCTCACAGTTACTGGAGGTTTCAGTCCATATTCAGCCGGGTCCAAGGCAGAGTGGCACAGGGCAGAAAGCAACCTTTCATGGTGGCAGCAAAGAGCAAGAGCACAAGGGAG
>NW_004524724.1:97747-98863 GCF_000260255.1 Octodon degus
AACTTATGCTTATAAATGTCTAGTAGGAGTAACTACACAGATGATGAGCTTACTGTGAGGATGAACTTGCATGCCAGTTTGAGGGTGAAGGCTGGTAAACTTTTTTTTTTCATTCTCTCTAGATGGCTTTCACCTGCCCTCAAGTGGAATATACTTGAGGGATGCCTTTCAGGGTATAGAAATCAATTAGAAATAAGGAGGAGATGCCCCAAACCATTTCTTTTTGTATTTTACAAATGGGATCCTAACAGTCAAAGTCTCTTGGTCCTTTAGAATGTATTCATAAGTACTGGAAGATGCTTGACCCTTAAACATTGAAAAAGAGCCATTTAATAATTTTCTATACATGTGCATGGCCTTCCTATCCCCTAGAGCCAAAATGGACTGCAGGTAGAAGCATTAATTATGATGCTAATTTACAACTAGAAACCCAGATACCTCAGGCCCTTAAGGCATTCACTATCCTAAAGTCTAAGCCTCCTCCTCCCTGACTTTAGGAACCTGGGGACAAAACAGCCAAACAACATCAACCCAATCAAAAACCACACCCAGACATATAATAATCAAGATCCCAGAAATTTAGCACAAGAACAGTATATTAAAACCTGCTACAGAAAAGAAACAAATCAAGAAAAACCCAGCAGAATGATGGCAGATTGCTCTTCACAAACCATCAACTCAAGAAGAGCATGGAGTTGCCAAAAAATAAACTTGATCAAGGTCTATCACCATGCACTAAGCTAAAGTCAAAATGGATTAAAGATCTAAACATTAAAACAGAAATACTAAATCTCCTAGAAGAGAAAATAGAAGGAACTCTTGAAGACATAGAGGTAGGTAAAGAGTTCATGAATAAAAATCAAATCGCATGGGCAGTATTTGAAAGAATTAACAACTAGGATCTCCTCTTATTGAGAAGTTTTTGCATGTCAAAAGAAATTACCAACAAAGTGAAAAAGACAACCCACAAATTTGGAAAAAATCTTAAGTAATAAACACTCACACAAAGGTCTGCTCTCTAGAATTTATAAAGAGCTAAAAAACATTAGGGCCCCAAAATTTAAAGACCAAACCCAGAAATGGGCATCTGAGATGAACACACACTTCTCAGAGGAT
>NW_004524724.1:98963-102519 GCF_000260255.1 Octodon degus
TGTTTCACACAAAAAGAAGCATTTCTTCAGGTAAAACTAGATGAGGAACAAAATGTGAATCTTAAAGTTCCAAAAGAAGGGAGGGCCAGCAACTCTGAGAAGACAGAGCAGTGTCTCAGCCTGTGTGAAGCCCTGAGTTCCATTCCCAGGACCCACAAGAAACAACAATCCCGGGCTGGTGAGATGGCTCAGTGGTCTAAGGCACCTGCTTAGAACAAGCTTAGCAAAGCACAGGGACCGTGGTTCAATCCCCCAGCACCACATACCAGCCAGCCCTGCCCCCAGGTGGGCTGAGCTGGCCACACACACACACACACACACACACATAAATAAATAAAATTAAAAAAAAAAGAAACAACAATCCTGAGAAGCACAGGAAATATAGCGAAGTTTTAGAAAAAGTCATTTAGAGAAATATATTTTTCTATTGATTTTTTATAGTAGTCACTATTTTGATTTCTTTACCAATAATAAATAGCCCCTTTAAGCACAACTCAAAATGTAGACTGGGTGATAATGCCGGTTAGATAGTAAACAGTGTTATTGTTTATTCTAGTTATCCCGGCATTGTAAGTGTCTTTTTGTTTTCACAAAGCAGTACTACAAGACCTACCTATCTAAGCCATACCTTCATAAGTGACACCTGGCATATTCACTAATAAGCAATCACTTATTAAGAAACTAAAATATTTGCTAATTTCCAGGAGCATATATATAAAACCAATAGTACAATAGTACTTAATGTCATAGAAAGCTGGACCACCATAGAAGCGATTGTAGTTTTCATCCCACCACTCCCCACAAAAAAGGAAAAACATATTGGAACTTTTACTACATTTGGATTCATTTGGTAGATCATATTAAAAAGTACTTGGGGCCTGCCCTTAGCTCAGTTGTTTAAGTGCCTGCTTAAGCAAAGGCAGTCAGGAGCAGGATATAGAGGTTCAATCCCCAGCTAGCCCTGCCCTTCAGGCAGCCTGAGCCACCAAAAAAAAAAAATTCCTCTGGGAACAACCCACTCGGGGTCCCCCTCCTGTCCCTCTCTTGGACAGGAGCTTTCTTTCCCTCAATAAATATATTTTGCTCATTAAAAAAGTAAGAACATTCTTCAATTATTGAGCATTTTCATGCATGAACATAGTTATTGAATCACTTTTCACAATTTTATGTTCACAAACGTTTTCTTTTTCTTTCTTTCTTTCTTTTTCTTTTTTCTTTTTTTTTTTTTGGTGGAACCAGGGATTGAACTCAGGTCCTTATGCTTGCCAGGGAAGCACTTATTCTACTGAGCCATCTTCCTGGCCTCCATTTTTCTATTATTTAATGATGTTATGTTTCAAAACCATTACAGGATTTATTGTTAGATAGTTATTACTTTTAAGACACAGAAAATAGCATTTTTAAAAATTTACATCTATAAATGATTTATGAATGAAATATAAAAATAAACTTTTACATAAACCTTGCATTCCATCTACACTAAATTTAATAATTTATTAATTTTTGTGGGTTTATGAACACCGTAGTACCACCCATAATTATTCAGTTATATTTCTTCCTATCCACTATAATTTATTTTATTTTTTGTGTATGTGTGCTTCTTGATTCTATTGAATTGGCCAGACCATCTAGGAGAAAGCTATGCACATGAAATGGAGGGTGAAGGCTCTTCACAGGGCAGGGATGGAGGGAAGAAAAGCACTATGCAAAGGTAGGGAGGAAGAGGGCTCCGCCCAGGCAGAGTAAGTGAAGTGTCTGAATGGAGCACGAGAAGAACAGTGGAGCACGGAGGGAGAATGATTACATATGGAGGGACGAAGAAGGTTCTGCACAGGCAGGGAAAGGGGGCTCTGTGGAGAGCATGGGAAAAGGGTTTGCATATGGCAGGAAGGGATAGAGATCTTTACAGGGCAAGGAGGAAGAGAATTTGCCTGTGGTACAGGAGTACAGGGCTCACTGCACAGCAGAGAGCAAGAGGGCTCGCAGAAGGCAGGAAAGGAGAGGGCTCTGCACCAGAAGGGAGGTAAAGGGCTCTGCACACAGCAGAGAGGAAGAAGGCCCTACAAAGCTTGGAAATGTAGAGGATACTGAAGATCGAAGGCAGGAGTTTCTGCACATCACAGAAGAGGCTTTTGTACTCCGCAGGGACAAGGAGGTTTCCGCATAGGCTCAGGAAACAAAGTGTTCTGTACACAGCACGGATGGAGAGCGCTCTACACAGAACATGAAGGGCACGGAGAAAGAGGCCTCCACGCGGGTCAGGGAGAAGAGGTTCCTGTAGAGGGCATGGAATAAAAGGGCCCTGCATGAAGCAGGGAAGAAGGCCGTTCTGCACAGGACAAGGAAGGACAAGACTCTGCAAAAGGGAAGCAGAGGATGAATGAAGACTGCAGCAAGGAAGAACATGGCTCTGAATTATGCAAGTTTGCAGAAGACTGTATAAATAGCATGGAGGAAATGGGCTCTGCACAGGCAGAGAAGTGGAAGGCTCTGATTCCAGAAGGGAGGAAGGGGGCCTGCAGCATGCGAGGTGAAGGCAGACGCAGTGCACAGCAGGCAGAGTGCTCGGCTCAGGGTTGTATATGCAGCAGGGAGGGAGAGGGCCTGTACAAAGCAGTGAGGACGAGAGCTCTGCAAGTGAGAGAAGGGCTTTCTGCGCAGGACAGGAGAGGAGCGGTGTCTGCACATCCCGGGAGCAAGAGCACTCGGCAAACAGCAGGGTTATAGAGCGCACTGCACACTGAAGGGAGGGATGCTGCCTGCCCTATACGGCGGGGTGAGTGCTCTGCACAGGTTATGGAAGAGGGCTGCGCACAGTGCGCACACGCACAGAGCACGTACACTTAGGGGAAGAGAGGTCTCTCCACAGAGCATGGAGGGAGAGGCCTACATCCTAGGGAGAGGCCTAGGGTCACTATGAGTGAGGACGAAGAGAGCGCTACTCATGTCAGTGAGGAAGCGCGCTATTTACACAGCAAGGACACTGAGGGCTCTGACTGGGGCTGGGAGGAAAGGGGCTCTGTACACAGAAGGAAGGAAAAGGGCTCTTGCCAACGGTGCTGAGGACGAGGGCTATCTTCATAGCAGGGATAAGAGGCTCTGCAAAGAAGAGGGAGAAGGAAGTCTCTGTACACAACATGGAAGAGGGAAGGGGGTTTTCTGAACAAGGGAGGAAGAAAGATAACACTATATACAGGACGGAGGAACAGGGCTTCGCACAGGGCACAGGAAGTAGGCTCTGAAGACAGCAGGGAAGGAGAAGGCTCAGCAAAGGTAGGGTGGAAATGGCTTTGTGCAGAGCAGGGAGGACGAGGGCTCTGCGCATGGTGTTGTGAAAAAGGCTCAGTACACAACTGAGGAAGAGGAGCTTAGCAAATGGCAAGGAGAAAGAGGGCTGTACATAGGGCAGGGAAGGAAAGGGCTCCGCACACACCAAGGAGGAAGAGGGCTCCCCACACACCAAGGGGGAAAAGGGCTCCGCACACACCAAGGGGGAAGAGGGCTCAGCACACACCAAGGGGGAAGAGGGCTCCGCACACACCAAGGGGGAAGAGGG
>NW_004524724.1:102619-110944 GCF_000260255.1 Octodon degus
GGGGGAAGAGGGCTCCGCACACACCAAGGGGGGAAGAGGGCTCCGCACACTCCAAGGCGGAAGAGGGCTCCGCACACACTAAGGGGGAAGAGAGCTCCGCACATGGCAAGGAGGAAGAGGGCTTTCTACACAGCGGGAAAGAAGAGGGCTTTGCATAATGCACAGATATAGAAAGCACCGCATATTTAAGGGACTGAGAGGACTCTGCAAAAATCAGGGAGGTAAACATCTATATATGCTGCAAGGATAGAGATAGTTCTGCACGTATTAATGAGAAATACAGCTGTTACATATCAGGGACACAGAGGTGCCTACACAGGATAGGGAAGAAGAGGCCTCTGTACAGAACGGGGGGGGGGGGCGGGTAGCGGGCTCTTACAAATGGCGTTGAGGTAAAGAGAGATCCTCATAACATGGATGGATGAAGAGGCTCTGAAAAGAACATGGAGAAAGACCACTCTGTATACAACGTGGAATAGGGCTCTGGACATAGCAGGGAGGAAGATAGTTTTGCGCACGGAAGGGAGAATTTTATGTACAGAGCAGGAAGAAATAGCATTACACACATAAAAGGAAGAAAAAGTGCTCAGAATAGGACATGGAAGAAGTGGGCTATGTACACACCAAGGAATGGAGGGATTGCACAGAGCACAGAGGAAGATGGATGTGCAAATATGGACAGGAAAAGGACTCTGTACAGAGAAGGGACAAAGAAGACTCTACACTTAGTGGAAGAAAGGGACTCTACACAAGGCAGAGAGAAAGGGGGCTCTGCAGAGGACAGTGAGGGCACTGCACAAGAAGAGGAAAGGGGGCTCTGTACATTGCAAGGAAGGAGGTAAAATTAAAGCAGAAATTAGACACTTTCTACAACTAAATGATAATGACAATAAAACAACAGGGACAAAATGAAAGCAGTCTTATGAGGAAAATTTACAGCAGGCCAAGCCCAAAGTCCATACCAGGGAAGAAATGATAAAGATCAGGGCAGAAATGAATGCAATGGAGACTAAGAAAACAGTATAAAGAATCAAGGAATAAAAGAGTTGGTTCTTTGCAAAATTAAACAAAATCAAAAAACCCTTAGCCAACCTTATCAAAAGAGGAAAAGCTGGGCTGGTGAGGTAGCTCAGCAGACTAAGCACTTGCTTAGGCAAGTGCAGGGATGGGGGTTCAATCCCTAGCACCACATGCCGTGCTGGCCTCAGCCCTGGGAGCAATGACCTGGCCACCAAGACCAGGAGTGATGGTGCATGCCTGTAACCCCAGCACTGGGGAGGCTGAAACCAGGAGGACCACTATGAGTCAAAGCTGTGTGGTGAGACCCTCTATCAAACTCATTCAATTAGGAAAAGAGTGAAATTTTAATGGACCCTGCAGAAATCCAAAAGATCATCTATACCTACTTTGAGCACTTGTACTCTAGTAAGATGAAAAATGCAGAAAAAAATGGACAGATTCCCAAATACACAGGAATTGCCAAAGCTGAATCAAAAAGACATAAAAATCCTAAATAAAACATTATTAGTCAATAAAACTGAAGACGTAATTAAAAGCCTACCAACAAAGAAAAGCCCAGGTCCTGATGATTCATTGCTTAATTCTACAAGAAATTCAGAGAAAACATACTTCTCAAACTCTAATGAAACTGAAAAGGAAGCAAAAGCCCCAAATTCATTCCTGGAAGCAAGCATTACCCTGATACCAAAACCAGAGAAAAACTCAACTAAGAAAGAGGTCAATCTTCCTAGTGAATATAATTGGAAAAATCTTTAATAAGATACTGGAAAACAGAATGCAGCAAATTATCAAGAAAATTATATACCACGACCAATATGGATTCATCCTAGAATGCAGGGATGGTTCAACATACATAAATCGATACATGTAACATACTATATTAATAGAGCCACGGACAAAAACCATATGATTATCTCAATAGAGGCAGAAAAAGCATTTGAACAATTCCAACACCCATTTATGATTAAAAAATACCTATAGAAAATCGAAATAAAGGGTCTTTATCTGAATCTGATAAAGCAATCTATGATAAACAAACAGCTAATATTATACTAAATGACAAAAAACTGAAATCTTTCATTTTCACATCAGGAAAAAGACAAAAGTGTCTCCTGTCACCACTCCCATAAAATACAGTTCTGCAAACATTAGCCAGAGCTGTTAGATAAGAGGTAATGGGGGGGGCGAGGAGATGGCTCAGTGGAATAAGCACTTCCCTGGCAAGCGCAAGGGCCTGAGTTCAATCCCAGGTTCCGCCAAAAAAATAAAATAAAATAAAATAAAAAATAAAAATAAATAAATAAATACATGAAAAAATAAAGAGGGGAAAAAAAAATAAAAAAAAAATAAAAAAATAAAAAAAAAGAAAAGAAAAAATAAAGAGGAAATGAAAGAGGAAAGGACAGGAAAGGAAGAAGTTAAATTGTCATTATTTGCAGATTATATGACACTGCACATAGAAGATTCCAAAAAAGCCACCAAAAGACTTCTAGATTTATTAACCAAATTCAGTAGCATAGATGGATAGAAAACCAATACTCAAGAAATTGTTGGGATGTGAAATAATATTTTACTATGCTAGGGACCAGGCTACGTGACTGCAACCCATGGCTCCAAATCACATGTGACCTGATTTAGGAACAGAAAAGTACGCAGAAAGCCACATGCTTTCTGGCTGCTCAGAGAAAGCTCATAATCACCACATTCCTAAGGCAAGATAATACCTGCTGAGGATAAGCTGAAGAACACAAGTGTACGGTATGATGAATGATTTGTTCTCCATTAAATTCTCCCCCATTTACTATAGTTGCTGTTCCATGAAAAGTGCACTACCCCTTCCCCTGTGCGTCAGCCACAGAGATTGCTGGGCCTGTCCACAAGAGGGCATGTTCCCTCCACCCCCTTGCTCCTTGGATATTGTCTCTACTCCCTGCTGCTCCTCCAACAGGTATCCAGAGACCTGATCAGCCCCTGGCAAAAAAATTAATAGGATTTTTGTACACAAATCACAAATTCTTTCACTGAGAGAGAAAATTAAGGAAACCATACCTTTCACAATAGCATCCAAAAAAAGAAAAGAAAAGAAAGAAATACCTAGGAATCCATTTAAGGAGGGAAGAAAGTGACTTTTACATTGAAAACTACAGTACTCTGAAAAAGGATATCAAAGAGAATATTTTAAAAAATGGAAAGATTCTTTGTTCTTGGATAAGAACCAAAATATAGTGAACCTGGCCATACTTCCAAAATCGTTATACAGACTTAACACAACCCTGATCAAAATACCAATCGCACATAATTGGAAAAAAAATTCTAAAATTCATTTGGAAACAGAAGAGACTTAGAATAGGAAAAACAAGTCAGATTATATAGTACAGAGTAGGAAAAATAGCCAGTTTTCCTCAGAGAGAATATGAATATTTTGAGAATATAAAGAACTTGAAAAATTTACAAGCTCTGGGCAATTGAAATGAATCACAAAAGACATACAAATGATTAATAAATACATAAAAAATGCTCAACATGGCTATTAGAGAACTTCAAATTAAAACAACACCAAAGTTCCACCTTGCCCTGAATTAAATAATAACAAAGGCTGGTGAGGTCACAATGAGAAAGGAACATGTATACTTATTGGTGAATAACCCAGTGCTACCACTTTGGAAGTTAACAGAGATTCTTTAAGAAATTGAACCGAGAAATTCTTTCTGACCCAGCTAGTCACCATGTAGGTACGTTCCTTGAAGAGTTAAAGACAGCGTTCCAGTGATACAATCCCATTTGTGTTTACAGCTTTACAATTCATAATAACTAAATTTGGAGGTGGCCGACATCATGGATAAAGGTGGTATTCACATAAAATGGAATACTAATCTTCCATAAACTTCAGGCAACGTTAATTTATAATTTCAGTTTTAAACCCTAACTGTGTCCCTATTCCTAACCCTAACCCTAGTCCTAGCTCTGCATCTCATCCTAACCTAGTCTAACCCTATACCTCTCACTCTTTTTTTTTTTTCAATTTGGAAGCAGATACTTTATTAACTGACCAAATCATAAAAACACCATGGTAGATACCTTAGTTCATCCTTCTAATAAGCCTGTTGATCTGGTCTTCCCTATTTTCTGCATCTCCACCTTCCACAAAATGGGTGGTCTTTTTCTTCATTCCACCTCGAGGAGATGATAACTTGAATGGCCACAGGAAATTATTTGCCTCTTTGAAGCGTTTTCCAACAGTATAGATCTCATGAATCAGATCCTCCATGCAGATGATTCCATATTTACCAAGAGATCGAGCAATCAATGAATTATCTGTCAAGGCAATTCGCTTCTTATTGATTTTGCCGTAGCCACGCTTGTATATTAGTTCGTTCACTGACTTCAGGTTTGGGTACCCCCATGCAATGTATGGCTCCACAATTCTCAGCATGTTAATTGAAGCCTTGTTGAGCTTAACGAAGGTACCATTGAAGATTTGGCGAAGGCGAAGAAGCTGCAACACCTTGCGGAACTTTGGGCTCACACCATTGATACCCATGATCCGGATGACAAATGCCAGTTTGGGCTCTGCAGGGACATAGAAGTTGCCAGCTTTTCTCGCCATCCTAGCCATCCGGATCTCAGTTCTGTACATCTGTCTGTACTCCTTATGATAGTTCCTGGCTTTTTCATAGATGAGTTTCGTACTCGCCTTGCGAAGCATCTTCTGGGCAAACTTCTTTCTCAGGTGCTTTAGCTCTGCGAAATATTTTCGCTTTTTCATAAGGGTTTCTGGCACAGCAGGAACCTTCTTTTTCTTCTCTTCTGCAACCTCCATAGTTCCAGCCGGAAAGAGCTACCTCTCACTCTTGATGTTAATCCCAACCCCTACTGTAATCTAGCACTAAATCTATTCTGAGACTCAACTCTAGTTCTCAAAAACTACCATCATACTGTGGAAACTCAGACCACATGAACCACTCCCAGGCACCTGGGCTGGAGACACAGGGTTAGAGGCTACAGTTACCTGTGCCGTGGCTTACCAACAGTGTAGTCCTCACACATGGATGGTGGTCACATTCTACCAGGAGAACAACAACCACACATGCTGCTCTTGAAGCAGTCCAGCAGTTGAGAGGCTTGGTGGGGTACAGTACCCTGGCACTGCCCCTGCTGGGTGCTCCCTCCAAAACCAGACTCATTGCTCCTGTCTGCCAGGGTTTGAGCCTGGTGATAAGGCTGGTTCTTTCCTTACTTGCCACTGTCTGAGCACCGTGCTGCTCCTGGATCAGGAACTCCAAGGTAATGCACAATGTGAGGACAGCTTTTGGCAGGGAGTGTGCTCAACTGGCAGTGCGCTCAATTGGTGTGTCCTGCTGGTGCCTTCTTCCACCAAGACTCCTGCATGGATGGGCACAGGGCACTGAGCGCAGCTCATTAGCTGGCAAGTGGGTCTTCCAGGGGCAAAAGTGGTTGTGGTCCCACTCACCTACTATGACTCTCCAGGTCCCAAATACTATGCTTACTACTGTGGACTAAGACTCCCAGGCAGTCTGTACTCTGTCCCACTGCTTCCTGCTTCACAAATCTGCCCTGAGCAGCACCACTCAGCAGCTGTGCACCTGCTTCCTGATAACCTGGGCAAGTGGGGTTGTAGCAGGCATCTGCCCAGTGGAGGAGGGGCTGGTCTACATCTCACTGCATGTGGCTGCACTTTTCAGAGGGGAGAGACCCCATCACTCCTGGGAAAGGAGGACCTGGACGAACTACTGAGCACCATCCTCCCCTGCTCAGTTCTGGGTGCTACCTGGCCCGTGCTGCATTCGCAGGTGCAGAGTGGTCTTTGTGGGGTCTGAGATGTTAGGGTAACTTCCACGATAAGTGGCTTCTGAGATACACCCTGTGGGTTAGCTGGAATCCTCAGGGGGAGCACAGCAGAACAGCAGTCTAGATCTGATACAGATGTGTCTAAAAGGCCTGGACGCAAAGGACAGTGTGCCCTCCTGACCGCAGGGTGAAGCTCACACCCACACTCCAGCCTTGCTCAGTCCCTCAGCCTGGTCTCCAGTTTGCCATGCTCCTGCCTCACCCTACTGAGTAGCTGGTATTACAGGTGAACTCACTGTGCAGCCCAAGCAGACTTCAACCTAATGGGGATTCTCCTGCCTCAGCTTCCCAAGTGCTGGGGTTTCAGTTACTTGCCACCAAGCCCAAATCAATTTCTTAAAGATAAAAGATTACAAAACTCTTAATCATATTAACATTTATTAATACTAAAAACATAGTTAAAGGGAAAAAAACCAAGATAAAACACACTGACTTTATCAAAGCTTATTTAAACAAGGACAAGAAAGGAAGCTCTCAGCACAAGTTCCGCATGCCTGGGTGGACAGCGGGACATGGCAGCGGGACGTGGCAGAATCTGTGAGCTGAAGCAAGGCACGCACGGAGCTCCATCACACTGTGTAAGTGAAAAGTGCAGCTGCTGTAATGAGCTCAGATCAGCGATCCGCCCCCGTGTCTGGTGCCAGATGCTTGCACTTACTTTACAAACAAGATTAGATGGCAGTTTGCTTCCTAAGGACTGAAATGTGGAAGCATCCTCACTCCAAATTTAATTTTCTAAATAAAATTTTGAAATGGATAGCACAATTTACACATTTTTAGAACACAATTGCAGACACTTTGATATTTTGTGGCTTCATTATTCTTATTATTTTGTTTAATGAAAGCAAAATGCAGTTGTATGAGTACTGCTACCACCACCTTGCCAACCTTGGGTGCGCCAGAGCTCTGCTGCAGCTGATCCCACTTAGGGCTCAGACCTCAGGAGCACTGTACCTCCTCACCACCGAAAGATGTGCTGTGGGCCTGGGGCACCTTCGTTGCCTGTGCCTGCCTGTTCTCCTCCCTACTAGGGCCAGCGCCCACCCTGAGGACAGAGGGTGCTCCAGGCTCTGTAGGTCCTGGGCATGAGCTACCCTAGTGCCACTTCCACTCACCTGCAGACAGAGACTGAGGCACAACAGGCCAGGGGTCTCAGCCCAGTGTGCTGTACCGTCTGGAGTGGCAGTCAACCCTCAGCTCAGAGTGCACTCGCAAAGGACTGAGTGCCAGCAGCCCTGCCTATAGCTCCCCATCCCTCCCGCTGTGCCAGTCTCTCAGCTCCCTTCCCAAGGGAGGGAAGACCCATGGGGCCCACTGATTCCAGGCAGCTGGTGATAGCAGCTGCTGGCTCACCCCACACTGCCTGCCACCAGTCACAGAGTCCTCTATTCAGTTATGAAACTAGGCTAGCCAGAGGCCTGTCTTCCCTAGCCACAAAACTATAATATTCAGAAGCCTTGTTTTGCCTGATCCTCCCAGAATCTGACATGACATCCCCTCCACTGACATTCTTACCCAGAAAATTGTGTGACCCTCTCCCCCATGTGGTACCCAGATTCTGGCCTTGACACAACACGACTTCCCCTAGAACCACAGTAACCAGAAGAATGGATGCTCCAACCACAGAACTGTGGTATCCCAAAGCCTTCACACGCCCTCCACTAGAGTGCCCAAAAGCCTTGTGGTTTTCTCCCACTAAGTCACTCAAGAGTTCTCAGTGACACTCTCCACTGAGACTACAACACCCAGAAGACTATGTGCGATCCAACCACAGAACTACAATACCAAGAATCCTTTGCATACCCCTTTAGAGTGTCCCAAATTCTCAGGGAACATACTCTCCCCTCCAGCTAGGACTACAGTACACAGAAGATTCTACTTGTCTCCCATCACAAGGACTACCATGCCCAAAATCCTCAGCATGTGTACCCCAGACCATAGTAACCAGAATCCTCAACATGGAGTCTCCAAGCCCCTGCAGGAGATTTCATATGGGCAAAGGGCTGCAGTACCTAATAGTCTCCTTCCCTCCAACCCCAAAACTGAGATACCCAGAAGTCTCAGCATGCCATCTCCCACTAAAGGACCCAGAATTCTGAGGGTGGTCCTCCAGGAACAAGATGTATAAAATTGATTTCGAGAAACCATGGTGTAAAGAGCCCATAAAGCTGGAAATTGATCACACAAGTAGGGGCAAGGCAAGGCCTGTCTGAGAACAAAGAACTCTTGAGGCAACCCACATGAACAATCTGCTTCAGTCCAGAGAACACCAAGCTCTGTGACAATCCAAGCAATCACTTGCTAGACAAAGTGGTGTCATGTGATGCCAACCTGTCAGATGTACAAATAAATGCCTCACAGTGGTTGAGCAGTTCCTTTCCTCCCATCAGGAGAGAGAGAGAGAGAGAGAGAGAGAGAGAGAGAGAGAGAGAGAGA
>NW_004524724.1:111044-118963 GCF_000260255.1 Octodon degus
AGAGAGAGAGACAGAGAGAGAGACAGAGAGAGAGACAGAGACAGAGAGACAGAGACAGAGAGACAGAGACAGAGAGACAGAGAGAGAGGCAGAGAGAGAAAGAGAGCAAGCACTCCACCTGACCTCAGCTTTTGTCTCTTTATTTTTCCATCCTTATGACATCTCCCCCTCCCTCCACCAAGGAACTTCAAGAGCCATGCTGGACACTGAATATATTTCCTGAACAAGAACAAGGGTGAGAAGAAATGGTGAGGGGACAGTTCTCAATGTGTGTGCAAAAGTACAGAGAAAAGTATTGATAGCATCAATATTCATCACAAGGGTATACTGATATTGGCATCATAAAGTATAAAACTTGAGACAGAGACAAACAGATTCACTATGGCCAAGAGAAACACAGGTTACTAGGACCAAAGAGAGGAATAGGCCAGGGAAGCCAAAGAGAGAAACAGACCAGAGAAATCAAAAGGAGAAGGCTGTATGGATTTTATCAGATGTTAAACATGAGGCGAGTAGGTTCTCAAGAACACCAAATGTATATACAAATCCTCACTCCATTACAGATTCCAATGCTTTTCCTTTGCGGGCCTGGGTCAGGGAGCATCTCCATGGTTGTGCACCTGCTGAGACGACTGCAGAGGATTCTGCGTGCAGCACTATTTTCAAACCAAGACCCAAGAAGAAAAGGAATAAGGCAACCCTAATAGAGTGTAAGGCCTCTAGTTTTGCTCAATTAGCTACGGAAGGAGTGGTGGGTGATGTAAGGGACATTTACCCACTTAGAGAAGTGTTTCACTGCAAATCCAACTTTACAACACTTTATAACTTTAATTGAGCCACAGGATGCAATCCTTGCCTCTTCAGCTCAGAGAAATTCTGCTGTATCACAGGTTGGAACCTCCACTCTCAAGGAGTAAAGCTGATTTCTCTCTGCCTTGCAACAAGCACTAAAAGCAGTCAGATGGGCAGAGCAGTCCATAGAGGATTTTCAGCATATCTACCCTGTTACCAAACTTTGAGTTCCAATAACCCAGGACAAGTTAAGCGTCTCCATGAAGTGGTACCTCTTAAGATCTTAAAAGGATTAAAATAAGCTACTGCTAACTATGGCCTTACAGCCCCTTTTACCTTAGTTTTAACAGCACTTATAGGATAGCAGACTATGATCCCAAATGATTAGAAAGGAATAACTACAGCATGTTAACTACAGGGGATTATTTGTTCTGGAAAGGACTTTTTGGTTTATGCACAGCTCAGGCCACTTTTGTAGCTGGCTCAGCACAGCACTGTCGACGGAGGGGCACCAGCTGAGTGCAGACCATTCCCCATGCTCTGGTCCTATACAGACTCAGTCTGCGTGCCCCAGCTGCCCCAATGCTCATGCACCCTTCCTAGCCACAACCATTAACACATGCTGCTTCCAGGAGCCTTAGTGGCGAGGGCCAGGAAGGCAGGCTGAGACCCCAACATGCATGAGCCACCTGGCTCTACCTGCCCCCTGTACTTGCACTTCATGCACCACCCACAAGTTTTGGCAGTGGCACAGTGGTGGCAGCAGCAGCTGGGAGACTCCAAGCGAAAGCCAGGGTAGTGTACCTGGTAGGGATGGTGGCAGCAGCAGGGGTCTCTGTCTCAGCCCAAGCCCCTGACTACCTACCTACCTGTACTCAGATTCCCAGCAGCTGTGGGGCTTCCAGTGGCCAGAGTGGGAGCAGCAGCCAGCACACCCAAGGCCCCAGGGCCTGGGGTCAAGTGTGGGGAAGTACAGAGGTGGCAGTGGTTGCATGAATCCCTGGTTCCCTCCTCTGTCATTGAGTCTGAGGCACCTTGCTTTTGCTTGCTGGTGGCAGCCTAGGACTTCTTGGGTGGTTCCTCTTCAGCCATACTGTCTTTCGATGTCTAATGACCCTAACAATCTGGGTGCTTTCCTCAATTCCTCCCCAGCCCAGCCCTTGCTGCCAAGCACATCTCTGACCTCTGGTGAAGACAACGGACAGCAGGAGGGTTGGACCTGAGTCCCTCCTGCAGACTCATACTAACTCCTGACGTGGGACCCTAGGCTATTCCTACTGGAGTCTATGGACCTTTGCCTCAGGATACAGAGGGACTCCTGCTAGGCTGCAGCAATCTCATTTCAAAAAGTCTCCAGGTGATGTCTGGTGTCATCGATGCTGACTATACATAGGAAATCAAGGCTAGGGTTCAATCGACTCAAAACACTGCTCAAATCACCCCATACTCTTTTCTCACCCAATTCATCCTTTTTCCCTTGACAAGAATTGCGAAATCTTTAAATAGGAAAAGGGGAACCAGAGGTTTGGGATTTTCTGATACCTCTTGGGTTCAACAGACTAAACAAGATCATCCCAAGATGAAATTGACTATTGAAGGTAAAACATTTCAAGGGCCTTTAGACACAGGTATGGATGTTTCAATTATTGCCCAACACCACTGGCCTAAAGCACGGCTTCCAGATGTGGCTACTGCAGACCTAAAGGGGGTAGGCAATGTTTTTTACCCTAAGCAGTGCTAAGTTGTGACTCTGGAGGAATGCAGAAGGCCATTCTGGACATTTCTCACCTTATGTTCTCCACCATATACCAGTCAGTCTATGGGTTTGTGACATATTACATGATATAGGGACACTTTGGGTTAGTTCTAACTTTTTGGACTTTGCAACAAGGTTTCCATCCCACTCAAAAGCTTGGTTAAAACAATCAAGGAAGGAAAGAATCTCTTTCAGTCATTCCTAAAAGGGACCATTTTGGCATAGGCTTCTCTTGTCACACTTTCAGGAGGAGCTTGAATCTCTCCTCTGACTCCATGGGTGGCATCCAAGATAATTTGGATGTCTGATGACCCTGTTTGGGTCGACCAGTGGCCTCTCACTAAGGAGGAGCTCATAGCAGTTCATACACTGGTTAACGAATAAATGATGGTAGGGCACCTAGAATAATCCAAAAGCCTTTGGAATACTCAAATTTTCATAATAAAAAAGAAGTAAGGAAAATGGAGGTTACCAGCATTGCCCAGTCCCATAGCTATTCCTTTACATTTTCCCCTCATGGTGATTGACTTAAAAGATTGTTTACTGTCTCTCTCCATCCTCAAGATTAAAAAAATGCCTTTAGTTTATTCTCTATTAACCATTAGGCCCCTATGCATCACTTCCAATGGTGTTGTTTGCCACAAGCTAAGGAGAACACTCGCGTGGCTGCAGCCATTTTGTGTCTGTCAGGCTTATCTATCTTCTTATCTTTATTTATTTTGTGTGTGTGTGGCCAGCTCAGCCCACCAGGGGGCGGGGGCTGGCTGGCATGTGGTGCTGGGGGTTTGAACCGCGGTCCCTGTGCTTTGCTTAGCTTAGCTTGTTCTAAGTAGGTGCTTTAGACCACTGAGCCATCTCACCAGCCCCTGCTTATCTTATTCATTAACAGGGAGCCCTCAGTAATCTCCATAGTTTCTTGGGAGATACTACCGGTAATTTGATCATGGGCTAAAAGTTTTCTAGAGCAAATAAGGTTTTCTCACAAAAGTTTCTCTTGTTATGAAATTAAATTAAGAAACAAAGGTTTTCACATGTGTATGGCAATTAATTGTTGCTAATCTTATGTTGCATTAAATGTATTCATGAATCTGGATGTCTGGGTCTTCTAAATGTAAAGCAAGGATTGCTTATGCGATACAGCTTTTCATTCAGTTTCCAATCTCTACCTTTAACAAAATGCTTATGCAACATATAATTAGTATACAGCATTAAAGGATAACAAATCAGGGAAAAGTTTATGTATTAGAGATACTTGATTAAATGGGTTGTTATGTCACAATGAAAATTTACATATGGTATAAAATATCACCATGATTGTCAAGCTGCAGTGTTAGGTATGGTTTTGATTTCTAATGTCTATGTAAAAATATGTAACTGTTGTCTGTTAAATTCTATAAGGATTTAAACATTAGAATACCATGATTGTTAGGAAATAGTTATATTCTATGTCCTAGAGTGTTGGCTATTCAGATAAGATAGTAATTTTAAGTTTACTGCCTCCATTATAATGTAATGCCATTAAATTTCTCTTCTGGATGTTTAACAACTGAGGTTCTGAGATCAGCAAATTAGAAATATAGTTGGGCTAAAAGCACAGGCTTTCTGAGGTAAACAAGGACCCAGGACATAAGGGAACCTCTACTGCAACACCCTAAAACTCAGGTGTCTCCAATCTTCTAAAAAACCAGATTATGGGGCTACAGAGGAATATGATTCTACAAAGTATAGTGTGCCTAAGGAGAATCACCGGGAGAGGAAAAAACATCTCTCAAGTTTTCACAGAGAGCAACTTGGTCAAGCAATGGTTGTGACTCATACTGATGGCTGACACTGACAGAAGATCTAAGAAATGCTGAACGTGGTTCCAAGGTAAAACTTGAGGAGACTTCACTGATTTTGGTAGACAGCAAAAATTAATTAATATGAGTCTCATATTAACTTGGTCTTGAACATCCAGCAGAAAAGTGTAACCACAAGATGTGTAAAAGCAATGCTATCATAAGATGTTAGCTATAAAAGATCCAAATCATTGACAACTTCTGACAACTGCCAGCTAGACTAGTAACTGATCACTATTATGGATATTTGGACTATATTCTCCAAGCACAGTGTTTCCAACTTCAGTTAAATACCCATAATTTACAAAACAGAAAAGACAGATATATTTGGAACAGCTGAAGTTGGAAAGTAATTATTTGTGCAGGATAAAGCCAGCCTGAGAACATGGGAGCTCCTCAAAGCATGTAAATAAGCTGTTGAAGCTTGTTAACTGATTGCTGGGTAGAGGCTGATGTCAATTTCAACCTCTCAATGGTATCAACACTCTTACTATTCTAGGGCAGTTCCTCTATTCTGCTTAGGAGATAAAGAAGTTCCACCTGATCCCATGATCGTCTCTTGTCTACCTTTTCCTCATTTTCGCTGCCATTCCTTTCTGGGGGTATACTAAGTCCAATGGATTCCTCCAACTGCCCAGGACCTAAGGATGAAATGTACCCATATGTACAATAGCTTAGGTACTCAAAGAGATGTGCTAGGGAGTCTGAAGTCCCACGAAGACTAAGGAGTCCGTGAGGACTCTTGTTTCTCGGCCCCAGTTTCTTTATATTTAGGAGGCTTAGGGACACATTGGGCACATTTGCCATTTCTGTGATACACGTATGTAATTTCTCTAGTGTACCATTGAGCTTTGGTCTATTTTTGCTATGCAAACTTAATTTTTAGTTTTATATACCTGATTTTATGATTCCACATTTTAATTAATACTTGGAAAGATATTTCCTTCAATTTTTTTTCTAGAGATTTTGTGACTTTTTCACATCTAAAATATTTCAGCGCTTTGATTTTTGGCCATTTATATATCACGCAGTACAATTACAGTTTCAATATTCGCTAGTTTCTATTTGCCAAGTCAACTTATTTTAAAATAGAGGTTTCATCCTGATTTATGGCTTTACCCACTTACTTAAATATAGTACAATGTTATGTATTATAACACCATTTATATTTATACATTCATTTATACTTGGACATAGATGTTTCTAGGGTTCTTTTTAGTTTGTCTAATTGGGGGGGGTCTTGCCTGATAGCTCAGTTGTTTAAAGCACCGTTTGGGCAAATGCATTCAGGCCCATAGGACCACAGTTTGATTCCCAGCTCCAAAAGCCGCACCAGAAAAGTTTTTTTTTTTTTTTTTTTCCAGACCGGCTCTCGAGACAGCCTGAAGTAGAAATAAATAAATAAATAAATAATCCTCAAATTTTAAGGGCCAGCCAAATAGCTCAGGGGATTAAAGTGCCCGCAAGCAGGCACAGGGGGCGGGGTCCTGCTGTGTCGGCCCCGCCCCCAGGGCATGCTAAAACAGCCATTGAGACTGGCCAGGCATAGTGGTGCGTGCCTATAATCCCAGCACTTGAGAAGCTGTAAACAGGCCTATCACTACCGAGTCTGATCTAGTAGTGAGACCCTGAACACCCTGTAGACCCTTCCCTATAAAAAAAAAAATGCAGATTATAAATATTAACAAAGTATCATTCACCCCAACCATATTTAAATGAGTAAATTTTGTATTTAAAATTCCAGCTCATATTAAAAGAAAAAAATAGCTAACATAAGGTTTTAATATAGCAGACTTTATTTAAACAAGGACAGCAAAGGATCCTGCTACCTTCCAGCCACAAATTCAGAGCAGGTTTACGGAGGTCTGTGAGCTGACCAGAGGCACCCACACAGCCCCAGTGATCACAAAGTGGCTGAACTCCCAATCCTGCCCCGACCAGCTCTGCTCCAATAATTACCTGAGAACACCATACATTCCAAAGTAGATTTTCAGTCACTTAGATCCAGAGCTGCTGAAGCAGAAGCTGCAGTCATACATGATCTCTCGCCAAGGGATAAACCAGATTTTGGATTTAGTGAAGGGGACACAGAAGCAGGTAACCTGTCAGAAGTACTTTAAGATAATACATAATGCGATAATTGTGGCTTTTCTTTGAATCATCCCGACCAGTTCTTTGTTGAGAGCCAGCTAAATGGTGGTAAAGACAACAAAAAAGGAATCCAGCCAGAAGGAAAATCCTCCAGCCAAAACCAGCACCCAGAGGCTGCATCCTCTGCTCGGGCCTCCTTCTGGCCTGTCCTGGAGGCATGGGAAGACTTAAGTTTTAATATTTTCTTTCTTTCTTTTTTTTTGTTTAGCTTCTCATTCTACCCTAACTCAGTACATGTACACTCGTATCTGTGAGTCCTATTTTAGAACTGGCTATACCCCCCAGGAATCCTAAAGTCCCCCCCAGTACAGCTAAGAAGAGCTTTTAACTCCTACCATTCTATAATTCCCTGGACCATTTTTGCTAATAAATACCAAAATGTATATATTCATATTCTGTGTAATTGGAAGTCTTACAACAAATTGATGATTACCTGTGTTTAAAGTAATATTTAGGATGTCTAGTACCACTACCACCTACCACCGAGGATCTTACACTTCTGTCCTGAGTTGGCTATCTGTGGTTATTCTACATCAGCAAGGAGAATTCTGGGCCATGAGACGGTAGCAAACTCTACTGAAATGAATCGTGTCTTGCGAATGAAGAGACGGCGTGTGCACCGCCAGCTACATTAAGGCCCGGGAATATCAGGGCCACTCCTCGTCGCGGGAATATCAGGCGCGCAGGGCCACTCCTCGTCGGTGTCCCTGCCCTGCAAGCTGGTTCATGAAGAACACACCACTGGAGCAAGGACCCGTGGTGTGTTTCCTCCCAACTTGAACATGTGCAACTTCCAGTTTCAGAACTGAATGGCCAAGTCCCGGCGTGGACAGTGGCCCTCCTCCCGCCCGCGGTGCGCGCCAGTGCGCGGGGCAGGCCGGCGCTGTGCCTCGCCCGGCGGAGGCGGCTCTGCTCACTCCCTCCGGAAGAACTCTTCCTGGTACTTCCTTGGATTATTTGAGGAATTCTAGTCCTCGTTTCAGGTACGGAGAGCAACTTTTCCTTTATTCTCTTTAGTTAGGTGCTAAGTTTAAAAGTTGGCACGATAGAAAGCTGAGTTGTTAAGAGCACCATACTGCTCGGTCTTGTGGTAACGTGAAAGGGATTCACCCAGTACCAAGTTACAGAACCTGAAAGTATCAGCTAAGTAGGTTTTTGTTTTCAGCCCTGAGTTAGAGATTTCTTGGGATGTTCAGCAGCGTATAATTAAAAGAAAAACTATCTGAAAAAGATTTTTAGTTACTTAAAATAGTAAATTAGATGATAGTTTGCTTCCAAGGAGTCAACTGTGGTGATCAATTCTAATTTAATTTAACCTCTGTAATAAAACTTTGGAGAAATAGCACATTTAATTTACACATTTTTGAAAAAACTATGGTTTT
>NW_004524724.1:130393-133587 GCF_000260255.1 Octodon degus
ATGCCTTCTGCCTTGTCTTTATTGCCCAGGATTGTCTTTGCTATCTCTATGGTATTTTTATAGAGTAAAGTTACACAAGGCCATCAGCTGACACTGACATCACTATAGTTGTCATTTCTACTGAATAGATGATTCAGGTAGAATTGGGGAGCTCTTTGGATCTGCACTTAGCTGTTGGGTATCTGCATTGAAACACATCACTGAATTTTCTCCATTGAACTCTATCCAGTACTTTCTTAACTCATACATAGGATCTGTTATGGATATCCTGTATATTCTCATGATAACATGATAGTGTTTTGTTCATTCATTAGATCAGTGTGTAAGTCTTCCATAATCTATGTGTGATGCAATTTTGCTAGATATAGAAGATACGAATTAGACATCAAATATAAACTATGAAAATATTTCTCTTTGTGGACAAATATTATACATTTTAGGATAACAAGAGTTTCTTGAAAACTAAAAGTATGAACTTCCCATCAAATTTTAGATGAAGACTCTACTGGTGCTGCTCTCAAGTTCTTGAGCCTGTGGTTGCTATAGTGATGGGCAAGCATGGAGCAGGTTCTACTCCTTCACTTCAACAAGAGAAGTGTGTATGCATGTTGGCACATATATACTTCAATAAATACTGGTTAAAATAGTATTGTTGTTCATGAATTTAAAAAAAACCCTATGGCTTTATTCTTATTATCAGAGGAAGCAAGAATTCCAAATTTTCCAAAGTTCTTATCTGGTCTCTCCACTCTTATATGACCCTTAGGACTGAAGAAAACTATGACTTTAAAATAAACACCATTTCTGGTGCCAAAAAATATTTTCCAAGTTTCTGTGATTTTTGCCAAATTTGAATCCTAGCAAGCTTTAAACATATTCATAGCTTTATATTAACTTTAATTTTTTAAAAAACTAGAGATGTGTTTTTACAACTATTTTCTATTAGGGTTAGTTTAAGTGCAAATGGATCATTGAGACCAGCCTGGAGCAAGAAGGGGGTGTGAGGAACCTGGTAACTGCCTGCATCCCAGAGCACCACACCACTCACAAGCAGTTCAGATGAAGCTGTGAGCTCACGTGCCCACTTTTAGTATCAGGAATCAAACTGAAGATCTTGTGCTTGCCAAACAGGTGCTTAAGCTGCTGAGCTATCTCCCCTACCTCTGATCTATCACTCCCGCCCATGTGCCCACTTTTGGAAGCAAAAATTTCACTTTGGCAAAACACACTTTTATGCTAGGATCCTTCTCTTCTGTTCATTCCCCTTTTTTGTAGGGTTGTCTCTCTATGTAATTCTCTGAATCATTAATTCATGGACAACATCTGTCAGGAATAACACGTAATGAGCAGCCTAACAACTGTCATAGAAACTCTCTCAGCACCCCATTTTTAATGCATTTTCATAATTGTTTATTACATACATGATATCTTTCCCAGGCTGGCACTAAGCCAGAAGGTTTTCAAATACAATATGCAATTCTTATCCTAGATATTTAAAAATCATATTTAATGTCATAATGTGCTTTTTAGAAAACATAGTTGAGCTATCAGATGAAATTGAACAAAATTAAATTTTATATTTGTTAACATGCCATAAGATTAATCAAATGAGAAAATTAGTTTTAATTTTTGAGTATTTATCAAGCAGCACATCTGTATATGTGTACATACTGGACACTTTCACACATTGCTTTAACTTTTAAGCTACTTCAGGAAAAAAAGTATAAAACTCCCACATAACACATAAACATAACATCTGGAGGAAAATATCTTCACTAAACTCTATCAAGCATGTGACTGTCAAATAAAGGAACTCTGTGTTCTAGTGTCTGTCAGAATGAGGTGCCAACACTGTGTGTTTCAGCTCTGGACCAAAACCCAGACACACTGCAGCCAGGCACAGTGAGTGTGTGGGAGAGCTTCTGGCTCCCATATACCCATGGGAACTCTCTGGACCAAACCTAGGCACTCCACATGAGTGAGAACTTTTGCTGCACCCTTGGGACACCCCAGAACCAGTCCAAGCCCAGGCCCGGCTAGTGTGAGGAGAGCTTCTGCATTCCCCTTCGCCCCCTGTGCCAGGAGCACAACAGAGGGGCACCACAGGTTCACTTCCAAGGGCTGCATCATGGAGAAGGTGAGCACAATAGCTACACCCATACCAGGCATAACTGGACAAATTCAAACTTAATAGATCTGCACCCGAATTTCAATAGGTGATAAGGTTATAACTGCACTGAAGCTCTACACCAAAGGTCAGAGGTCAGTGCTATATGAAATGACAAAAAGAAGGAGCAAAATGCAATCTCAGGCCTTGAGCCCAACCAGAACAAGTGCACAGGACACTAGCTCAGCTGAAATGTATAAATTAATAGTGTCTGAAGTAAAGAAACAACAGCAGAAAGGTATAGAGGAACTCAGATCAGAATTAATCTCTGATATAAAAAAAGAAATCTCTGAATTCATAGCATCTGAAGTAAAGAATCAAATGTAGAAACATATGGAATAAATCAGATCAGAAATAATCTCTGGAGGGGCCAGGAAGAGGGCCAGTAGAATAAGCACCTCCCTAGCAAGTTCAAGGATCTGAGTTCAATCCCTGGTTCTGCAGAAAAAAGAAGAAAAAAGAAAAAAAAATCTCTGAAGTAAAAGAATTAATAACTGCTTGTCAAGAAGACACTGGTAAAAAATAAGGGAGATTGGAAAAGTGACAGATTCTTTGAATGAGCAATAGAGGAAAGAAATAGATCGCATGAAGCAAAGTCAAAGAGATGTAGAGGAGCTTAAAATTTCAATCAAAACCTAGCAAAACTGAGTGAAAGTGAAGATAGACTGTCAGATGTTGAAGATGCTGTCACAGATAGCAAAAAGGTATGAAAAGATCAGGATGTAGGAAAAAATAATACATCACCTGCAAGACAATGCAAAGATGAAGAATGTGAGACTAATAGGCATCAATGAGAAAGAAGGAGTCAATACAAATGCTATAAAAAGAATATGAGCAGAAGTAATAGCAGAAAACTTCCCAAATATGAGGAAGAAATCAGACATTCAGGTAACTGAAGCATACAGAACGCCAAATAACTTCAACCCAATTAAAAACACAATGAAACATATAATAGCCAAGATTCCAGAAATCCAGTGCAAGAACAACACACTGAAAGCCACTAGAGAAAAGAAACAGATCACATTTA
>NW_004524724.1:133687-139206 GCF_000260255.1 Octodon degus
ACGATACCCAGAAGCCTCTGTGCAGTGCGGGACTGACTACGATACCCAGAAGCCTCTGTGCAGTGCGGGACTGACTACGATACCCAGAAGCCTCTCTGTGCAGTGCAGGACTGACTATGATACCCAGAAACCTCTGTGCAGCTGCAGGGCTATAGTGTTCCGAAGCTTCAACGCAGCGGCATTACTGAGGTGTCCGCGCAGCTGGGGACCAAGGCACTGTGAAGCTTTTCCGTACAGCTGGGCTAGGTACCCGGAAAAACCCGCACAGCCTCTGAACTTGGAAACCCCGGGCAGAAGTCTCTAGTATCTACAAGCCCCAGCACAGCAGCAGGACTAGCTGTCTGGAAGGTCCTGTGCAGCCTCCGGACCATGCCCAGAGGCCTCTGCACTGCCGCAGGACTATCCAAAGACCTCATATGTCCACAGCACTGAGACACACCACCCTGTACCAGGACTATGATACCTAGCATCCCTTGCATAAGCACTACAAAGCTTTATGATATCCAGAAAACTTAGTGCAGTCAAAGTGATACAGTACCCAGAAGAGAGCTTGCTCCCGCAAGGGAGCTACCTACTGTGTAAAATCACAGGCATTCACAGGCATCCCACCGCCACGTGTCCCCAAAAGGCTACAGAGGGAACCTCAGTCTGCAGATTCACTGCCCAGGACCTAAGGATAGCATTCACCTCTGTTTACAATACCTGAGTCCTCTATGAGCTATAGTAGGGTGTGTGAGACTACTTGGTCTGGAAGAGGTATTTTTTTTTCATACTTTTATTGAGAAACAAATAGCAATGAGACAGTTTCAAATCAAATTGGTAGGACAGTTTCAATAATTAACACATTGCATACGTTCTTTCTAGTGGTTAATTGTTGTACAAGATGCAGACATGATATTCTATTTACAAACACCATTAGAACAAATCCCTCTATTCACTAAGAGAATGTAACTATACATCTATCCTAAGGAAGAGGTATTTTACTAGGACCTGATTTCTTTATTTTTAGAAGCTTTACCAGCGCATTTGGGAGGTTTGCCATTTCAGTGATTCGGGTGACTGACTTCCCCAGTGGTTCTTTGGAATTCTTTGGCCTTAATATTTTTGCTATCCAAAACTTGATTTTTAGTTCTATGGGTCTGGCCTTTTAATTCTATGTTTCAAGTTACAGTTTGGAAAGTTTAGTTCTATGCTTTTCTTTTCTACAGACTTTTTCATGACCAGATCTCAGTGCTTTGATTTTTGTCCAGTTATATATAGCCACAGTACAGTTTTAACTTTTTCCTAGTTTAACCAATTCTCCTGCCTCTGGGCTTTTGTCCTGAAGATGATTAAGTCCACAGACATAGCAGTGGGGAGCAAACCAAGCATAGTTTACTGGAAAGTTCAGAGAAACACTCTCCCTATCTGAGAGGGGCTCCAAGGGTGAATGCTGAGGAGATGTCCAAGTTCAGGGGATTATATGGTGCTTTATTGGGCTGTTTGGTAGACATACAAAAATGAGATAGTGAGAGAATGTAGTTGCCACTTCTAGCTAGGAATTTGACATCAGGAAGAGCAGACTTTTCTTCCCCTCCTACTCCCCAGGACATATCTCAGTTTATGCAGGCCCTTGTACTTTGAAACAGTGGGTTGCTGTGGTGGATTAACAACTGGTGATCAATTTGTAACAACCAGCTGAAGTGAACCTGTATGGTGCCGGATATGGGGGGCCCACCATATCTGGGAGGATTGATGTTGGCAGCATAGAAACAGACCTGGAAAAGAAAATTTGTTTGAGCCTGTGAAAGAAGCTGTAGGTAGCTACTGGTTTTCCTGGAGGAGTTTGTCATGCTGGTTTTCCTGATGAACTTGACTGTTCTCATTGTGGAAGGAACTCGGGACCTTGTTGCTGAGAATGACTATGGTTCACTTCGGGGGAGCTTTGGTGCTCACTTTTAGCATTGCTTCCTGGAACCAGTTCACACCCCTCAGCCTGCTAGCATAGATCCTTCATCCTGCTGAAAAAGATTTCTAGCTTCCACCATTGACATTTAGACCTTCCCAGCACAGATCCAAGAAGCAGGCATGCATGAGACACTGTCATGGGCTCTAGGTGGCCAGTTGGACTCATGAGAGGTACTGTTTTGGGCTCTAGGTCTTCAGTAGGATTTGGGCAGGACAATACCAGGGAATCTAGGCCCTCATCTGGATTCCTTGGTCTTTAGTGTGTGGGCATATTTCCTACACTCTTTGTATCTGACTCTTTGGGTGATTCATTATAAAATAATCTTATAAAATATGTGTCCTGCATTGTATTGTTCCCCTTACAAGACCCCAAACTACAATAGTAGCTGTTTTTAGTTAGGCTTCTATTGCTAGAAGAACAGAGTTTTCCTGCTGCCCTGGCCTCTAGCTCTCCCAGTATAGGGATCCATTGGACTCTCAGTGTACCCCAGGAAGGGATGGTCATAAGAACAAGCAAAAGATGGACAAGAGACAATAGCTTCATCAGGTGAGATTTCTCTCTCTTCATTAGGAGGAAAAGAACCTGCCCAAGAACTGTTGAGTATTTATTTATACCATTAGCAGGTTGATGTCAATTTCAGCCTCTCCTGAACTATCAGTTAACAAGGTACAGTGACTTGTTTGTATGCTTCAGGGAGCACCCATGTTCTCAACAAGGCTTCATCCAGCACACATAATTACTTTCCAGCTTCAGCCACTCCCAGTACCCCAGCACACTTTAGTGTGGCTCTTTTCTCTTGTATTCTAATTCTCTCAGGGTTTATCATGTACCTATCTACCCCTCTTTCTCTGAAAAGAAGACCTAGCTGAAAATTAGCCAGTTTCAAAAACTAGAGATAAAAAATGCCAGCCCTCAATCAGCCTGTCTTTGTCTTACCTGCCTGACAAAGTAGCCACCAAGCTAGAGAATAATGATCAGAGATAGTTTAAGTTTCCTGAGTCAATTTCTTTAAAAACACTAGGCTTTAGCCTTTGATTCATGGTTTTACCCATGACACAAATGCAGTGCAATAGAGTATATGATATACCATATTTCATTCATATTGTATATGGGTCAATTCCTAGGGATATTTTTTTACCATTCACTACCATAATAAGAACCTTTTAATTGTAGAGGATTGCTTTCTTTTTCTATATGAAATGATATTGTTTCAATTTCCACATTAAACCTCATATTGAAAGGTAATCCGTTTGTAAAATACTAAGCAAGTGGTATTGAGGGAGCCCTTATGAAATGATCAGGTCATGAAGGGATCTATTCAGTCATAGAGTGACAATTTAGTGGGTCATCTGGAGAGGTAGTATCAGAAAATCCTACCTTACGCTCAGTCTTTATATCCTCTTTATCTTCTTTGCTCTGCCTTAGGGCTCTTCAGAATGTCCTGTAGTGATATGAGTCAGAAGGTGACTGTGCCAAGGGAGCAAGGAACAAAGAACAGAGCCTAAGGAAACTGATTCCTTGTTACTCCTGCAAGCTGGAAACAAGGTAGTAACAGATTCTTGGAGGCAGCACCTTGTCTGTATTTTGTTCCTTTATCTGGGAAGTTACCAACCAGTGATATGTAAAATGGTTGATGAATGCCAAAGGGCAATATAGATGGCAGTCTGTTTGCACCAAATTACTTATGCACATTCCTTAGCTGTTGTGGCCCTCAATACATGTGAGAATTTTCCCTGGCTCAGCGCTCACGCTTACTTAGAGAGAGATTGATCTCAGTGAGACCTCCAAAGTTATAGTCATTAGGTCTTCTCATCATTTCTTTTGGCACCAACTCATAACATAAAACAATGTCCCAAGCAGCAAAAAGCCTGTCACTAGATGGGGCTTCTCAACCTTAGACATCCAGAACCATGAGTTGAGTAAATATTTATCCACTACAAATTACCTACTTTTTGGTATTCTGAAGTTTTCTAATATGCTTTAGAAGTTCAGAGAGTGTACACATATAGCTGAGTGGCACATAGCTGAAAAACCTTGAACTAGATAACCGTCAGTGAGAGGGGGCTAAACATGAAGGCAGGGTCTGTAAGAGGAGTGCAAGACACACACCTTTGGTAGGTGGACTGACTGAAACCCCAAGACTTCTATCAGGACAATTGCTGGGCCCTGGATGCAGGACTATGCACACACCATTAGAGGGCAGAGTAATCAGTGAGACAAGCACCTGTGGGAGTGTCTGAAGCAGTGGTGAGGAGAAACAGTGGACTGTGAAGAACTCCACCAATAGAAGTACAGTCCCAACACCCACGGGCAGAGGACACAACTGGCTCCATACCCAGCATGTTTCTGGGATTAAACATGGACAGTATCATAGAAAGGTAAACACCAGAAGCACTTTACTACTCTCATCTCTTGTTTGTTTGATGATTGGCTATCTTTTTCTTGTCTGGTTGGATATCATCTTGTTTTATTTTGTATGCTGTAGTTATTTTTTGCATTTTTTCACTTTTTTCTCTTTCTCTGGTATACTTTTTTCTTTCTTTTTTTCCTTTTCATTCTCTTTCTGTCCCTTTTTAAAAATGTGTAGGTTTCTTACCTTTCCCTTTCCTTTTCTTCTATAGAACCTGTCTCTCGTTCCCCATCAACTTCTTGAATTTAAACTTTCAAGTGAGTAAACATTGTCTCTATCTTTCTTCCTACTCCTTCATATTCTACTTCATTCTGTCCCTCCTGTATCCTCCAGTTTCCCAAAACTCAGATAAATATGCTCTAATCTCCAGGCTCAACTCTGCTGTATTTGATCTCACTAATCTCTCTAGCCTGCCCTACACCCATCTTAACCCAACCACCATCAGAAGAAGGGTAAAATCACCCACTAAGTGAAAAGTCACTGAATACACATGCACAATATGTGTTTGATTTTGTTGTATAATTTTAGCATTTGCTCCTGTGGTCAGAAGTAAACGCTTAATGGTTACCATAGTTCATTAGTAGTTAAACTGTACTTGAAACTATTGTTACTACTAAGTGTGCTACTTTAGCCAAGATATCATACATGTTATAAACAGTTTTTCTCCCCTGTATGACAACACTGTGATTATAGGAGGTCATAATCATTACCACAGCCCAGTACCAAAGGATTAAGAGCTGAGCCAAATAGTAATCTGGCATTCTTTAAATATTGGGCAGGTAGGGTATTGGGATAGCTATACAAAACCACTTACATCTAGAAAACATCCCTGAAGAATATACATCCTCTGAGGAAACCTCACTACTAGTCATAAAGCTATATATCATTTTAATTTTACTTCAGGGTTAGTTAAGATTTTTTTGAAATTTTTGAGTTGTCTTTTCACTTTGTTGGTAATTTCTTTTGACATGCAAAAAACTCTCAATAAGTGGTGGTCCCAGTTGTTAATTCTTTCAAGTATTACCCATGCAATTTGATTTTTGCTCATGAACTCTTTGCCTGCACCTATGTGTTCAAGAGTTCCTCCTAGGGGCCAGGGAGATGTCTCAGTAGAATGAGCACTTGCCTGCAAGTGCAAGGGTCTGAGTTTAATCCCTGGTT
>NW_004524724.1:147890-150640 GCF_000260255.1 Octodon degus
AACAACAGCAGGCAAATAACATGTTGAATGCAAAGCAATACATCTCAATTATAACCATCAATGTAAATGCACTCAATTCACTAATTAAAAGGAATAGACTGGCACAGTGGATTAGGAAATACAATCCACCAATATGTTGTATACAAGAAACACACTTAACTCATAAAAAAATTCATAGGCTGAAAGTCAAAGGATGGAAAACAATACTACAGTGCCCCAGCACCTCAGAAAAAAAGCAGAGGTAGCAATCCTGTTTTCAGGCACTATCAACTTCAAACCAAGAATGATCAAAGAAAATAAAGAAAGCCACTATATACTGCTTAGGGGAAAAATTCAAGAGGAAGAGGTAACACTCATAAATACCTATGCACCAAACCACGGGAGCACCCAACTATATAAGACGAATCTTAATGGACATGAAAAATCTAATATCCAATACCACAATCTTAACAGGAGACCTTAACACCCCCTTATCACAAAAAGATAGGTCAACCAGACAAAAAATTAGCAAAGCATTAGCAGAACTGAACCAGAGTGTTGAACAGATTGTCTTAGATACAGAGTATTCCACCCAATGACAGCTGAATACACATTTTTTTCAGGTGCACATGGGTCATTTTCTAAAATAGACCACATACTGGTCCATAAGTCATGCTTAAGCATATGCAAGAAAACACAAATGATCGATGCATATTATCTGACCACAGTGCAATGAAACTGGGAATAAACGAGACAAGACAACAGAAAAACACCATATACATGGAAATTAAACAGTACCTTACTCAGCAACCAATGGGTCACAAATGAAATTAAATAAGAAATTCAACAATATCTACAATTGAATGAAAATTCAAGCACAACTTATTGTAACTTATGGGATGCGATGAAAGCAGTTCTCAGAGGGAAATTCATAGCTGTGAACTAACAGATCAGGAAAACAGAACGGGAGCAAATAAATGCCCTAATGCTGCACCTCCAACATCTAGAAAAGGAAGAGCAAACCAAACCCAGAGTCCAAAGATGCGAAGAAATCATAAAGATTAGAGCAGAAATTAATTCAATTGAGATGAAGAAAACAGTTCAAAGAATTAATGAATTAAAAATCTGTTTTTTTGAAAGTTTAAATAAAATTGATAAGCCTCTACCTAACCTCATCAAAAAGAGGAAAGAAAAAATTCAAATACAAGCAATAAGGAATGAAAAGGGTGTAATTACCACAGACCCAGGGGAAATTCAGAAGATAATCAATAGCTACTTTGAGAATCTTTATGCTCACAGTGTAGAAGACACAGAAGGAATGGACAGATTCTTAGAAAGGTACAAATTACCAAAACTGAATCAAGATACAACAACTCTCAATAGCCCAATAACAGCCAATGAAATACAAAACATAATAAAAAGCCTGCTAACAAAGAAAAGTCCAGGTCTTGATGGATTCACAGTTGAATTCTGCAAGAAATTTACAGAAGATATAATCCCTATACTCCTCAAACTCTTCAATGAAATTTGAAAGGAAACAGTTCTCCCAAAATCATTTGTGGAGGCAAGTATTATACTGATACCAAAACCAGGGAAAGACACAACTAAAAAAGAGAACTACATGCCAATCTCCTTCATGAACATAGATGCCAAAATCCTCAATAAAATCCTAGCAAATAGAATACAGCAAATCATCAAGAAGATCATACACCATGACAAGGTGGGATTCATCCCAGGGATGCAAGAATGGTTCAATATTTAAAAATCTATAAATGTAATACACTCTATCAATAGAAATCTAAAAACCACATGATCATCTCCATTGATGCAGAAAAAGATTTTGAAAAATTCCAAAACTCATTCATGTTTAAAGTCCTACAGAAAATTGGAATAGAAGGTCTCTACTTCAATTTGATAAAAGCCATTTATGAAAACCCAATGGCTAGCATAATTCTAAATGGGGAAAACCTGAAGCCTTTTACTCTCAGATCTGGTACAAGACAAGGATGTCCTGTATTGCCACTCCTATCCAATATAGTTCTGGATTCATTTGCTAGAGCCATTAGACAAGATGGAAAAATAAAAGGAATAAGAATAGGGAAAGAAGAAGTTAAATTATCTTTATTTGCAGATGACATGATACTTTCCTTGGAAGATCCAAAAAACTCTACCAAGAAGCTACTAGAATTGATACACAAATTCAGTAGCATAGCAGGATACAAAGTCAGTACCCAAAAGTCAATAGCATTCCTCTACACAGATAACAAACACACTGAGAGGGAAATTAGAGAAACAATATGTTCTCCAATAGCATACGGAAAATGAAATACCTTGGAATTCATCTAACTAAAGAAGTAAAAAATTATTTCATGGAAAATTACAGTACTCTAAAAAAAGAGATTGTAGAGGATTTCAGAAAATGGAAAGACATTCCCTTCTTCTGGAGAGGATGAACCAACATCGTGAAGATGGCCATACCCCCAAAATTTTTGTACAGATTTAATGCAATTCCTATCAAACTACCATCAACATACTTCCCAGAACTAGAGAAATCATTCCTAAAATTTGTTTAGAACCAGAAAAGACCTAGAATAGCAAAGGCAATCCTGGGCAACAAAGACAAGGCAGGAGGCATTAGATTTCCTGACTTGAAATTATACTAAAAGGCTACTGTGATTAAAATCATCATGGTATTGGCAACAAAATAGACCTGAGGATCAGTGGAATAGCTTAGAAAATGCATAGGCCTCTACGAGCACACTCAGCCACCT
>NW_004524724.1:150740-152243 GCF_000260255.1 Octodon degus
TTTAGATCTTTAATCCATTTTGCCTTTAGCTTAGTGCATGGTGATAGACCTGGGTCAAGTTTTAGTATTTGGCATGTATAAAGCCAGTTTTTCCAGCACCATATCAAGTCTATTTCTTTGCGAATACCATGCTGATTTTATCACAGTAGCTTTGTAGTATAATTTCTTTTTTAAAAATTATTTTATTTTATTGAGAAACAAATATCAATGAGAAAGTTTCAAAACTGATTAACAGGACAGTTTCAATAAATAATACATTGTACATTGTTATCTTCTTAGTGGTTATCCATAGTACAAGATGTAGACAGAATATCCTGTCCAAACACTGTTAGTACAAATCTTTCTCTTCATTGAAATAAGTGAAAGTAGCTGTATATCTACCCTGACTATTCTGCATATACAGATACAAAATGGTCCTTCCTTGTATTGCTTTTTTTTTCACTCCTATCAGAAATGGGTATTCCATTGGCATCTAAATACTATAGGTGTGTGAATTCAGCAAAACAATCCAACACAGTCTAGCAGTCCACATTAGTAGCGAGTTATCCACAAAACTTATTGACATGAGCCTTTCACAGCTCATCGTATTAATATGGCTTTACTTTATATACTTTGTTTTTATACTTTTCTAATGGATGGCTAAGACCAAGATAAAGCAAGACCTGTATAACAAGAAATGAAACTTTTGTACTTGATAAGTTTAGTCAAGTACCCTCAGGATTTATTCTGTAACCCTGTACCGCAGGTTGCAGATCCTTTGTCAGTGTCAGCCATATGGATGAGTCACAACCATTGCTTGACAAATTTGCTCTCTGTGAAAGCCTCAGAGAATGTTTTCTCTCCAGGTGACTCTCCGTAGGCACACTCTATGTCATCGATCATGTTGCTCTGTAGCCCCATGATCTACTTGATCAGAAAATTTGGGACACAACTGAGTTACATGATGTTATACTATAGGTTCTACTATGTCCTGAGTCTTCATTGAACTTGAAAGGCTAGGGCCAAAATGTTGGCTGTCCTTGCAATCCTTCTTTATCTCTAATTTTTTGTTTGCAAACTTAGGTTGTTAACCCTCCAGAAGAGAAGCTTATTATTACCCTACAACATATGAAGTTGGGTTTAACTTCACTATCTGTCTCAATAGCAAACATCTTAGGCATAACATGAAACAGGTATTTTCTATCTAGTATTGATTGATATGTTAAAATTTAAGTCTCTGTGGAATATGTAGAAAAAAATTTAAAACTATGAATAAACAATTCCATATTTTTACACAGAAATTTAGAAACTTAACCATATACCACATTGTAGCAGGACTGTCCTGTGACATTTTTTTTTCTTGCCTCTGTTTTTCATTTATTACCTTTTTCCCTATAATTTTATTGAGAAACAAATAGCAATGAGACAGTTTCAAATCAAATTGGTATGACAGTTTCAACAGTTAACACATTGCATACTCTCTTCCTAGTGGTTATTTGCTGTACAAGTTGCAGACATGATATC
>NW_004524724.1:155277-158463 GCF_000260255.1 Octodon degus
TGACTAATATGAACTCAGACAAAATTCTGCTCCTTAGAATTTATAAAGAAGTAAAAAACATTAAGGTCCTAAAATATAAAGACCTAATCCAGAAATAGGCATCCAAGATAAACACACACTTCTCAGAGGATGAAATTAAAGAAGCAAATAAATATATGAAAAAATGCTTCACATCATATCCATCTGTGAAATGCAAATTAAAAGAACACCGGGATACTATCTCACCCCACAAAGAATGGCTATCATAAAGAAATCAACCAACAGCAAATGTTGGAGAGGGTATGGAGAAAAGGAACCCTTCTCCACTGCTGGTGGGAATGTAGACTGGTGCAACCATTATGGAAATCAATGTGGAGACTCTTTAAAAGCTAGAACTGGAAATCCCATTCAGGCCAGCTATTCCCCTACTGGGAATTTTCTCGGAGGAAGTGAAAACATCATGTCATAGTGATGTATGTATACCTATGTTTATAGCAGCACAATTTGTGATAGCCAAATCTTGGAAGCAACATGATGCCAGTCTCCTGAAGAATGGATGAAAAATATGTAGTATTTTTATACAGTGGAGTATTACTCAGCTATGAAGAATGATAAACTCGAAGGCTTTATATTGAAGTGGATGCCACTTGAAGATATACTCATAAGTGAAATAAACCAGACCTACAGGTGTAAATATGGTATAGTCTCCCTAGTATAAGAACTCAAAAGAAGAAATACAAATGGAAAGGTATAACAAAATTAAAAGGAAAGGAAGAACTTGAGGATTGGACAACAAGGAGAAGGCAAGGAGAAAAGCTGAAAAAATGACAGAGGCAAAGTCATACGTTTATATGCACAAGTTGGTTAAGGCAATGATCCTGAGAAATATCAGCAGGATTTCAAAACTAGCAGTTAATTGGTAGGATTCGCACCCTGAATAACTATATATGCTGATAACTGTGAGCTAAGCAACTGCACTGAGGAAAGCAAGATGTAATAGAAAGATCACACTTGGAATGCTATCTTTCTGGTCTTCTAAATATGTATTTCCTGTTATGATATTCCAACTATTGCCATACTGTCTCTCAAGTAAATGTTTGCTTAAAAAAAGGGTAATAAATGAAAAAAACGAAACAAGAAAAAAAGTCACAGGACTGTCCTGCTACAATGCAGTATATGGTTAAGTTTCTAAATTTCTGTGTAAAAATATGGAATTGTTGATTCATAGCTTTAAATTTTTTTTAATTTTTTCTACATATTCTGTGGACACTTAATGTTTAACATATCAATCAGTACTAGATAGAAAATACCTGTTTCATGTTATGCCTAAGATATTGATATTGAGACAGATAATGAGGTTAAACCCAACTTCATATGTTGTAGTGTAATAATAAGCTTCTCTTCTGGAGGGTTAACAACCTAAGTTTGCAGACCAAAAATTAGAGAAAAAGAAGGACTGCAAGGACAGCCAACATTTTGACCCTAGCCTTTCAGGGTCAGTGAAGACTCAGGACATAGGAGAACCTATACTGTACCATCATGTAACTCAATTGTTTCTCAAATTTTCTGATTAAGGAGATTATGGAGCCCCACAGCAACATGATCAATGACATACAGTGTGCCTAAGGAGAGTCATCTGGAGAGAAAACATTCTCTGAGGCTTTCACAGAAAGCAAATTGGTTAAGCAATGGTCATGACTCATCCACTTGGTTGACTCTGACAAAGGATCTACAAACTGCGGTACAGGGTTTCAGGATAAATCCTGAGGGATTTGGCTGACTTTGGCAGATACAAAGTTACATTTTTTGTTATATAGGGCTTGGTTTATCTTGTTCTTAACAATCCAGCAGAAAAGTATAAAAACGAGGTATAAAAAGTAAAGCCATTATAATTTGTATCTGTGTATTCAAAGTGAATAGGATTGATATATAGCTACATTCTCTCAATGAATAGAGTGATTTGTTCTAATGGTGTTAAGATATCATGTCCGCATCTTGTACAGCAATTAGCCACTAGGAAGAATGTATGCACTGTGTTAATTATTGAAACTGTCCTACCAATTTGATTTGAAACTGTCTCATTGCTATTTGTTTATCAATAAAATTATGGGAAAAAAAGAAAAAATGCAACAACAACAATAAAAAAGTACATATAGGACTCCAGTTTTTAAAAATAAAAAGAAAACAAGCGAAAAAAAATGCAGATTTCCTGCTCAGTGCTGAGGGTCTTGACCTTAATTCTGTCATTTAGGTTAAATGTAGTTTACACTGATTGTGAGTCCAACACTATGTGAAGCACTTGATATGAGGGAATACTCAAAAAGTGTCTGTCTTTGCAGTTCTCCATTCTTCTGTTATGACATTGAAATAAACTCCTTTAAAAGTTATTATCATCATAAAAAAGTAAAGCCATATTAATATGCTGAGCTGTGAAAGGCTCAAGTCAACAACCTCTGACATTGCTAGTCCTACGGATAATCCACTACTATTATGGACTACTGGACTATATTGGATTATTTTGCTGAATTCATGCACCTACAGTATTTAAATGGTAATGGAATATCCATCTCTGACAAAACTAAACAAAAAAAAGGGGATACAAAGGAAGGACCATTTTGTGCCTGTATATATAAACTAGGATAGTTATACAGCTACTTTCTCTTAATTCAATGAGAAGGAAGATTTGTACTAATAGTATTTGTACAGGATATCACGTCTGCATCTTGTACTATGAATAACCACTAAAAGGATAACAACATGCAATGTATTAATTATTGAAACTATCCTATTAATTGGTTTTGAAACTGTCTCTTTGCTATCTGCTTCCCAATAAAATTATTTTAAAAAAGAAAGAAAAAACCACTATGTTATTAATAAGTGAAGCAATTCAGTGGACTAGAGAAAGCACCAGGACATCCAGGATAGATCAAGGTGTCAGGAGCTAAAGAAAGAAAATCATCAGAATCTGGCAGTGGTAATGTATGCCTATAATTTCAGCACTTTGGGATGCTAAGGCAGGAAGAGCTCAAGTTCAAGCCCAGCCTACAAAGAAACTTGGTGACTTAGTGAAGCCCTATCTTAAAATTAAAAAGGGGTGGGGGTTGGAGTACTGTAGCTTAATTTATGGAAATCTTGAACTTCCTTGGTTAATTCCTAGGTATTTTATTATTGTTGAAGCTGCTGTGCATCATTATTTTCATAATTTCC
>NW_004524724.1:159253-160997 GCF_000260255.1 Octodon degus
AGTCTATGCTGGTAGGCTGAAGGATCTGTGCCATAAACCACAGTCTGCCCTGGAAGCCAGCAGATGGTGTTCAGTCTGAAGGCAAAGGCTGGTGCTCCACTGAAGAACAGAAGCAGATGCATTTTCCTTCTTTGTTTCCCCTTTATATCATCCAGGTGACAAGCAGCCTTAAGGTGGAGCCTCTATATGTCAGGATGTAGAATTGCTGAGCCAATTCAATTAAGTTTCTAGTCTTAAAAAATTGTTTTTTCATTTTGTGTATTTGGTACACGGTCTCACTGTGCAGCTTGGACTCATAGTGATCCTGCTGTTTTCAGCCTCCCTAGCACTGAAATTACAAGCATGTGCCAGAGTGGGCTAGTGCAAAATGTGGGACCAGGGGTCACTCAGACCCTGGAACCCTGGTCCCTTCACTTGCCAAAGTCAGCACTTAATCCACTGAGTTATCTCACCAGCCCTAAGCTTTTCAAATTGACAGAAGCAGTTAACCATTGCAGGTATGGTCTTTATGTATCTATGTCCTTCATGGTTCTTAACATGAAGTGGTGTTGGAGTTAGTCAAAAGACTTCTGTGCCTATTGATGATCATATGGCTTTATGATGTTGCTTCTGTTTGTGTGATAAAGTACATTAATTGATGCATGTATGTTGAGCCATGGTTGTGTCTCTGGGATGAAACCTACTCAGTCATTATGTATGATGTGTTTGAAGATGTGCTGGCTTCTATTTGCTAATATCTTCTTGAGAATATTTGGAGACTATAATGTTAAATGAAATAAATCAGACTCTCAAACAAATACTGCGTGGTATCTCTCAGTTGAGTGAGGAGAAGTACAAGGAGAATAGCAAAGTACAAAGTGAATAGCAAAATGGATACAGCAAACAGCAGATGGATCTCATGCAAATGGGGAGGGGCCCAAGAGATCAAGGGTGAAGGTTCTGAGGAGGGGAAGGGAAGTAGGTGGAATAGCAATGTGTCATGTGCAGAAACCAATAACCTCAATAAATGTAAATGTATATGCCATAAACATGAAATTAATATTATCAACAAGAATGACAATAAGAAAGGGGATTAGAGAAGGAAGGAGGGAGGCAGAATGAAGGGGATTAAAAAATAAACTACTGGGCCAGCCAGATAGCTCAGGGGACTATAGCATCTGGTTAGACAGGCACAGGGACCGGGGTTCAATCCCTGGTGTGCTGTGGTGTCCCCACAACCAGGGGGGATGGCTATTGAGACTGGGTTTGGTAGTACATGCCTGTAATCCCAGCACTTGGGAGGCTGAAAAACAGGAGGATCACTACTAGTCCTATCTGTGTAGTCAGACCCCTGTAGACTATGTACTAAATGCATGAAAACAAATGGCTGCACGTTCTTTAAAACATAATAATAATAAAAATAAATAAACTCATGGGGGTTGGGGACATAGCTCAGTAGAATAAGAGCCTACCTGGCAAGTGCAAGGTCCTGAGTTTAATCCCTGGTACCAAGAAGAAGGAGGAGGAGGAGGAGGAAGAAGAAGAAGAAGAGGAAGAGGAGGAGGAGGAGGAGGGGAGAAGGAGAAGAAGAAGAGAAGTGGTGAGTAGAAGTGGTGAGTAGTACAAATAAGAAGGAGGAGGAGGAGGAGGAGGAAGAAGGAGGAGGAGGAGGAAGAGAAAGAAGAAGAAAGAAGAAGGAAGAAGAAGAAGAAGAAGAAGAAGAAGAAGAAGAAGAAGAAGAAGAAGAAGAAGAAGAAGAAGAAGA
>NW_004524724.1:161492-173616 GCF_000260255.1 Octodon degus
TAAAATAAAAATTAAAAAATTTTAAAAAACAGATTCTTATAAGAGATCTCTACTAGTTGACCTACAAAAGTCGATTTATCTTTTTATAATTACAAACTTAAAAATATTATTATAATCTAATTTGGCCAAAAAAAATAGAATCAGATAACTGCTGGAAAGTTTACTATATTCGCCTGGCTACCAGTAACTGTCATGGTCATTATGCATGTCCACAATACACTAGAACTTTGTGCGATATCGTATCCTCAAACTGTTAGAAGTGCTGGTCATTTATTTGCCATCCCAGTATTCATCTTATATTTTACTCTTAGTACTTCTTTGCTATCATGAAAATGTTTTCTTAGTTCAATTGTTTTGAAACATTTAATTTTTAATTAATTAGTATTAAATTTTCTGAACATTGCCTAATCTCATTTTTGTTCTAAGATTTATACTATATGTTTGACTTACAATTTATTTAAATGACATTATATAATATATTCTCCTAGTATTAGAAACTTTAAAAAGTATATTTCCATTTTCTGTTGACTTAAAAAAAGATTATGAATAAAAAAGTAAAAAGTTTATTCACAATTGTACTGTACCACCATTTTAAGATAACTACAAATGTAAAAATAGGGTTTTTCAAAGCAGTATTTTTGTGTTTGAATTTTTTAATGCTTTTTGCTGTACATTTGTATTAAAGGTGTGTTGTACTTATGAACAAATCTGACTTACACTCTTGTACAATGGAACTTGTTTCTAAGTCAGGGACTTAACAGTACTATATAGAACAGGAATGGTGATAGTGGATATTCTTGCCTTAATCCTGATTTTAGAGGAATTTCAGTTTTTCTCCATTTAGTATGATGTAGTAGGCTTGTCATAAATAGCTTTTATTAGTTTGTAATAAGTTCTTTCTATACCTATTTTCTTCAGTTATTATTATCTTTTTTACTATGAATGGATATTGAAATTTTTTCAAAAAAAAGTTCACTATATTGATTGTGACCACAGATCTTTCATTATCAAATGCCAAATGATTTCTCTTTGTATGAGCATAATGGGCATCCAAGGTTATGCTGACTGTCTAAGTGCCAGAGCAATACAGTAAAACTAAAACATCAATATTTTAGCTGTTGCTTCAATTCTGGAGATAATTCAACTCTAGCTGTATTGAATGTGTTTCATATTTTAAATCCTGTTCATTTTCTATCTTTTGTTAAATTCAATAACATCTTGGTAAAACGATTTGTTTTGTTTAACTTTCTTGTCTTACGTAGTATTAGTCTAGAAACAAAACTTTATGAAGGAAGAGATTTGAAAGCAATGTCTCTTGGAATATAACCCATCATCTGCCTGCAGTGTGAGTCAATTGCCCACCCATGTATGTATCATTAATTCTGAGTATAACTGATCGATTCTTTATGACAGTTAATGAAATAGGTATCTTACACTAAGAATATTTCACTATGGATAAGGACAGATGGACAAAATCATAGCTATTAGATGCTTTGGGTAGGCTTTTAATAAAGTGTCCTTTTTATGTAGAAGTGGGTATTAATCAAGCACTATAGGTTGCACCAGTCTACATTCCCACCAGCAGTGGAGAAGGGTTCCTTTTTCCCCACAGCCTCTCCAACATTTGTTGTTGGGTGATTTCTTTATGATAGCCATTCTTTCTGGGGTGAGATGATATCTCAACGTGCTTTTAATTTGCATTTCACGAATGACTAGTGATGTGGAACATTTTTTCATATATTTATTTGCTTCTTTAATTTCTTCCTCTGAGAAGTGTGTGTTCATCTCAGATGTCCATTTCTGGATTGGGTCTTTAAATTTTGGGGCCCTAGTGCTTTTTAGTTCTTTATAGATTCTAGAGAGCAGACCTTTGTCTGAGTACTTATTTGTCATGATGTTTTCCAAATTTGTGGGTTGCCTTTTCACTTTGTTGGTAATTTCTTTTGACATGAAAAAACTTCTCAGTAACAGCATGTCCCAGTTGTTAATTCTTTCAACTGTTTCCCATGCGATTTGATTTCTGTCCATGAACTCTTTGCCTACCCCTATGTCTTCAAGAGTTCCTCCTACTTTCTCTTCCAGGAGATTTAGTGTCTCTGCTTTAATGTTTAGATCTTTAATCCATTTTGACTTTAGTTTAGTGCATGGTGATAGACCTGGGTTAAGTTTGAGTTTTCGGCTACAAAGAGATAAAAAAAAAAAAAATCAAGCACTGTATATTTAAATAACAAACTTCACAAATGCTGTATTGCTGCATGTCAGCCAAGGATGGATGGTATAAATAATAGTGGTTTCAATAAGATTATCTGACCAAGCCATTTCATAGCTATCTTTGTCCAAGTACATTCTATCATGTTTGCACAACACTGGAATAACTTAATGATACATTTCTTAGAATGTATCCCTACTTTGAGTAATACATGGCTGTACATAATTGTAACCTTTCAAATGTACATATTTAAAGCTGCAAATGTAGCTCAGTGGTAGAGTGCTTCCTAGCAGGAACAAGGGTCTGGGTTTAATCTCCAGCAGCACAAAATAAATAAATAAATTTAAAATTTATAAATTAATTTTCTTCATTTCATGGAAAACAAATATGCTATTAAGGTTCTGATACAAATGAAGATCAAATTATGCCTCCTACATATTGAGGTACACAGTAAACTGCATTTTCTTTCATAAAGACAGACAGTAAAAGCCTTTTGATGACCCTAAAAACAAATACTGTCAAAAATTGAGAGAACAATAAGGTTTTTTAAAGTTTTGTTTTTGGCGGAGCTAGGGCTTGAATTCAGGCCCTTGAGCTTGCCAGGCAAGCACCTATACTACTGAGCTATACCCCCAGCCCCAACAATAAGGTTTTGAAAGTTAATCTGATAAACACATGTAAAATTTAAGGGTCTGACATACAGTATTAGGGGCTGAGTAAACTAACAAGACTCAAGTCTGAAAGTGCTGAACACATACATTTGACTTTGTAACTAAAACAAACTTCAGGCTAATCAGATACAGGAAAGAGGATGCTAGGTCACTCACAATTAATTATCATTTCCAAAAACTATTTGGCTGTGTGCTATTTATATACAAATATGTGATATCTATTGCCACATGAGGAAGATGAAGTCTTGTTGATACAGATTCCATTCTCCATGCAGAGATGAATGTCAGTGGATGGATTAGGGCCCTGACTCCTTGACAGGTCATCTGCCCCATGAGGAAGGCTACTTCTCATGGCTTCAGCTTTGAAAGATGTTTTCAAATTACCCAAATCTTTTGCTCTGTTTCTACACTGATGTATAAATGTTGTCTACAAACATGGCTTATCTGCAGTTAGAGTTCATATGTCTCTGGACAGCAGTCTCCATGGTGAACAAGCTACTGTCCTTGTGTCAGTCCTTCTTCAATAATGAAAGAAATGTGGTTCCTGTATCTGTAAAACTGAGGACACTTATTTCCCAGTTGTGATGAGCACAGCCATCCAAATTAAGAGGAGTTTGAAATTTCTGGAGCTGCTATTGATTTTGCCAACCACAAAACATTGTATACTTCATATTCTAGATGACGAGATCATATTCTAGATCACATTTCTCATTACAGATTTTTTCTCAACAGTTAATATATTAATAATTTTATGAGGTCTATCTAACAAATTTCCTTTTTCATAGGTAACATTACCTTATAGTAATAAACGCCCTTTACCTTTATGATGTCTCCTTTGCAGAAAATTAATCATTAGTAAATTCTCCAAGCTACCCATTTCCAATATATCCTCTTTCTTATGTTTCGTAATTTCCATAAGTGATATTATATGCTCTTACTCTAAACACTTATGGAAGGGCTGGTGAGATGGCTCAGTGGAATAGGCGGTTCCCTGCAAGCACAAGGTTCTGAGTTCAGTCCACGGTTCTGCAATAAATAAATAAATAAATAAATACTTATAGAAGTATGTGTGCAAAGAGATAGGTATTGTGCTAATTTTTGCACTATTAAAGTAAAATAATCAAGAAGTTTTATTGCTTAGGAAAGAATAATAAAATGGAGAAATGGTTGTCTCCTATAAGATTAAGGGCACAAAGTTGGGCTTTACGATCTCTGTAGTTTCCTATTAATCTTAAAATACATAAATCTAAAAAATGAAGTAAAATATAAGAAAACAGGGAGAGTAGATCTCCGCCGTTATTATTTTCATTGTCCAAACTTTTTGAGTAAAACACCAAAAAGTAAAATAAAAAAACTGCAGGGGAATTTACTGGAATGCAGATAAGCAAATTCGTCAACCACTGCCTCCCATTCCAATGCTATCTTTTTCATACTCAACTTTTAGCACAGGGAGGGATATCAAGAGAAATCTAATTTATGAGGTAATGAATTGAAGGAATGATAGTGGCATAGAGAGAAGCTGACAGGTCAGGGAGATGTTAGGAAGCAGACTGAAGAGGACTTGTGGAAGGAATGGACTGGGAAAAGGTAAAAAGAGAAGTCTAGAATAACTTTGGGGTACTTCCTGCCTTGGGAAGTTGAGATAAGTCCTTGGATGCAGACAGAAGGATAAGCAGCCCTGAATGAAAATGACTGGTTAATTTACAACAGTTATACTGATACATAATTCATATACTGACAATCCTTGGGTTAAGAAAGTTCAACTCAGTTTTTTAAGCTTCATGATAGTGCAAAAGCAATACATTTTCAAAAAATAGTATTACATCTTACCCATAGAATGAAAACACAGTCCACAGAGTGGAAAAAATTTTAGCCAGTTGTCCCTAGACAAGGGACTAATATGTACAACCATATAAAGTATTGCAAAACGTACTTCCTCTTAATGCTGGGCACTGGTAGTGACCACAGCTACCAGTCAACCACTCACTCAGTTACAAGGACAAACAACTAATACTCTCCAGGACAATGTGCTGATGAACCATGATGTTTGGTGGGTTAGAAACATTAAATGAATTTTCAAATTGTATGGGACCAAAAACTCATAGAATAGACCTAAGTGGATATATAGACTTGGAAGTCAACTTGGTGTAGGAAGTAATGATACAGTGCAACAAAATAAGAGGAAAGTAGAGTTAGAGCTTAGACTATTAACATGTAAGGGGTTTAATGGAAGAACCCAGGAAAAAGTGGCTAGAGAAGAAAATAAGAGTGAAACCTAAAAGCGTTTCTCAAAGAGCCTTCTTTCAAGATGTAAAAGTTTGTATACTACTGTTAGGCTTCGTTTGTTTTGTTTTTGCGACACAGTTTCCATGTGTAGTCCAGGCTGGACTTTAATTCACTAGGTAGTCCCAACTGGCCTGGAGCTCATGGCAATCCTTTTGCTTCAGCCTCCCAAGTGCTTGGATTGGAGGAATGTGCCACCACACCATGACATACTACTTTTTAAAAATACAAAATTCCAAAATGTAAAAAATATCACAATTCACACACATCATTGAATTTTGATAATTAGATTTGGTGAATTTTTTTGTAGTGGTTGGGGTTGCTTGTGGGGGTTGATGCAAGAGTTCAGTGGGTGGGAACATAAGGAACTCAAGTCGGGGATGTAAAGTAAGTGTTGGGAGTGGGGCACACATACTAATCCTACCACTTAACTCTAACTGTACAAGAGTCTGGGCAATAAGTGATATTTTAAACTTTAGTCAATGTTCCTTAGGAATGTGTGATTGGAAAACAATGGGTTTCAAACTTTTTTCACATATAACTAGGTCCACAAGCATGAGTCTGGCCTGATTTATCTTATCTGTGATAAGTCAAGGGATAGAGAGGGGACATGTGTGGCCAGGGTTTCCAGAGGCAGACTTAGTTTGATCTGCCCATACCTTGAGAAACTGAGAGGGGTAACAGATCTTAAAGAGTCATGAGAATTTCTGTGAGAAATGAAGTAGTGTCAATGTTATCATTTTTGGCATTAGTAATTAGATTTATGGATAACATGGGCCAAAAGAAATCAGATTTTATCTTTAATGTGGAACATTGAAATACAAAGTGAAAGTTACAGCCCAAGTGTCATTTTGAAAATTTCAAGTGGACACAATAGTAGGCCCATTCCTGGGGAAGATGAGTAGAGCATTAGATAATTTTCATATAAGAAATCAGTAGACTTAAGACTGCAGTTTTCTCCAGACAAAAGAAATGAAGCTGGGCTGGTGAGATGGCTCAGTGGTCTAAAGCACCTACTTAGAACAAGCTTAGCAAAACACAGGGACCGCGGTTCAATCCCCCAGCACCACATGCCAGCCCGCCCCGCCCCCTGGTGGGCTGAGCTGGCCACACACACACACACACACACACACACACAAATAAATAAAATTTAAAAAAAAAAAGAAATGAAGCTGATTATTCAGGTAAAAAGTGTAGAGATAGGCTAGAAGCTAGAGGAGGAGATGAAGGGTAAATCCTCTGAATATAAATATATGTGCTTTGGAGTTAGAGTGGTTAACAAAGGAACACCCAGTATCCTTTGGTAGGAGAGAATTCTAGGATATGTCGAACATTGGCCTCCTCCTGAGCAAAGTTTCTTATTTCATAGTCATTTCTATTTTCCTACCGGTCTCATGAGAAAAGGTTTTCAAATATGCATTTGTGGAGCAAGGTCTGTCCACAGTGAAATTTTCCATGATCAAAATGTGTTCAAAATTAATAAGCACTATGTGCTTATTATGATTGACATTTTATATGGTTTTCTTTTTAGATAGGGTACAAAGTAGTATTAAAACAGAAAAATTATCAGTGATACAGAATCTCACTAAACAAAAGAATACACTTTCACAGTATTTGTTGATTGCGGTGTTGTCTTCAAATTAGTTTTTCATATTACCAGATGTATGTGTGTAAAATTAGAAGAAAGAAAAGAATATATAAGAAAGTAAGAAGAGAGAAAAAGAAAACACAGTTAACAAAAGAAGACAAAACCATTTAAGGATTAATTGCTTCTTTCCCCAGACCAGCAGAAGTGCACAATGCAGTTGTTCAAATCTTCCTGCTTGAACACATAGCTATATCCCTTTTCGCACTGCCTCTGCTGCCCTTCTCAGTTCAGCACTTCCTTTTGAACAGCTCCACTCCCTTTTCCTGGCATCCACTGTGCCCTCCATAGCTTTTTGTCTTTCAGGTTTCACACTGAGGAGACAGTACAGTGTTTGCACATGTGGGCTTAATTTATTTCACTGAAGAGTATGGTTTCTAGTTGTACCCATTTACTGATAAAAGCCTCAAATTTATCTGTCTTATAGCTGAGTAATACTCTGTTGTGTAAAAAATACCACATCTTCTTTATCCATTCCTCAATTGATAGGAATTTGGGTTGTTTCCAAGATTTAGCCATGACAAATGGCACTGCTATAGACATGGGTGTACATGTACTGCTACGGTATGTTTTTAGTTCTCCTGGAAAAATGCCTGGGAGGGGATTAGCTGGGTGGAGCTGCACCTGCCATCCAAGCTTCCTGAGGGAGCTCCAACTGATTTCCGCAGTGGTTGTGCCAGCCTGCACTCCCACCAACAGTGCAGAAGGGCTCCTTTTCCCCACGGCGCCTCCAGCATTTGTTATTGGTTGAGTTCATGATGACAGCCACTCTTTTTATTTAAATTTTATTTATTTATTTGTGTGTGTGTGCGTGTGTGGCCAGCTCAGCCCACCAGGGGGCGGGGCTGGCTGGCATGTGGTGCTGGGGGATTGAACCGTGGTCCTTGTGCTTTGTTAAGCTTGTTCTAAGTAGGTGCTTTAGACCACTGAGCCATCTCACCAGCCCCAGCCACTCTTTTTAGAGTGAGATGAAATCTCAGTGTTGTTTTATTTTACTTTATTTATTTATTTATGCATTTTTTAGGGGAGGGTCTACAGGATGTGCAGGGTCTTACTACTAGAGAGGACTCATAGTGATCCGCCTGTTTACAGCTGGCCACTCCTTATACAGGCTCAGGTTGCTGAGGTTCAATCCCCACAACTCCAGCCAGCCAAATCTGCCCTGAAGGCATTCAGAGAAAAAAAGAAAAAAAAAAAGAGCTGGGATTTAAGGCACAGGCCACCACACCCAGTCTCAATTGCCATCTCAGCCTGCCCCATGGGCGGGTCCAGCACAGCAGGCTCAGGGACTGAATCCCCCACCCCTGTGCCTGCTTGCAGGCACTTTAATCCACTGAGCTATTTGAATGACCCTCAGTGTTGCTTTAATTTATATTTCTCAAATGACCAAATTTTTTTTCATATATTTACTTACCATTTGTATTTCTTGCTCTGAGAAGTGTATATTCATCTCAGATGGCCCATTTTTGGATTGAGAGGATTTTCAAATAAAAAGATGTTTTTGATTTTGAAATTGTCCTTCCTCCTTTTTGAGGACAAATGTCTATTCTTTAATAACATCAGGATAATGAATAATTGTTTTTATTTAGCAATAAAAAAGTTTCTCTAATGTTTAATTAGTTCTTCTGGTATATAAAATCCACAAGTCTGATCACCACTCTTAAGGACATTTTCATAAACAATAATGCCATCCACTGTAAGCATAACTGAAGCAAATGAAGGAGGAAGATAAAAACAATTATTTAGCATCAGAAAATATTAGAACTAGATAATGAAGGTAATAAACATGAAGTTAACTGCACTCTCATAAGCATCACACACCAATGCTCAGGCCAGAGGATAGTTAGGGATTCAAAACAATGTTGCATTGTTGAATTCTCCAATAGCTACATGGCAGAGACCATATTTTAAAATGTCATAGTCTATGTTGCCAAGGCAACAACACAAGCAGTGATAGAAACTGACACTTTGAAATGCATATGTGATTTCATTATTTACAAATTACAGAAAGAACAGACCCACAGTGATGGCTTAGAAATATCTGTTCTAAATTCTTCATTTACTTTCTGAAAAATAGGCAATTCAATATGACAGGTAAGTATACCCATAGCACGGAGAAGGTGTAGAATATTTTACCCATTCATTCATTCGCTCCTTCAGCATTTACCTTCTGATCACCTACTCTGTTGCTTACACCAAGAGGACAAGAGTGGACAGTATTGACAGAGCCTTTCCATTTTTTCCTCTGTGTATGATGATGACACAATAGAACAATTATGCAAACCACTGTATGTGGTCTTAATCTGTAAAGAAAGGTAACACTCAGGAAAGCAGTTGCTTTTCTCTTTCCTCATTAAGAACTTTTGGGTGATGACAATCTATGCTGCTGCTTGTTCTCACACTGTCATTTTAATTGGAATATCAATCAAAACCTGTATCAGGAAAAGCAGTTCCTAATTAGATAATTAAAAACAGCAACAGAGAATATCTTGTTTGTGCCAACTCACAAGAATATTTCCTGAAATTGTTTCCATAGAACCCTATTAAGCAATATTAGTGTTCCAAGAAATGTACTTTGGTTAAAGCTATATTAGTGTCTGTTAAAATTTAAGATAGCAGTGATGACACTAGCAGTATATACATGAGTTTTAGGCAGTGGAAGGATTGTGAGCAGAACTCACTGCAGTACCAAGAGAAGACTGCATTTGTAATTTATAAATCCCAAAGATATCGTTTAACATTTTACTTCATCTCTTTTAAGAAGCATCAGGATTTCTGCAGTTCTCACAGCATGTCTCATTTATGTGTCTCCTTACTAATAAGTTTGAATTTAGCAATCTGAAAGCAAACTCTACTGTCTGTGCTTAGGAATATTTTAACCAGTTGATGTAACATGATGTTTTAAAACTCTTACTTTTAAAGCAAAAGTTTTAAATGAAGGAGAATACCACCTAGAAAGATTTACAAGGGGAGAAGCGTGGTATGGCTTGGTTGAGATGGAGCCACCTATGTTGACTGTTACAGGTATTACCTGTCCCAAGTTGTGCCTGACTTTAAATTCAGTAAGCAGTATCAAGGTCCGTGCATGGACTGGGGCTGATGCCTTACTGAGTTTCTACATTTTCCCTCAATTTTATTCAGCTGGCATTGCTCCCACTGCTACCTGGTAGCACAGTTTAATTTGTAAGGGGAAGAAAAATATAGTTCTTACTTCCCACATAGGGTGAGAGGACAAAAAGGGCCAGCAGGCCCTGTTGTGGAGAAATTTCAGAGGTGTCATTCAATGGAGACTGCATAATTCTGATGCTGCTTTAGCATCAGAAAGTAAACTGCATTTGTAGGCAGGTGCTTCTAAATAGAGGAACTGCACGAGTACATGGGGAGGACAAGGTCTGCATGATGGTGTGGCTCAGAGCCTTTCTCTGAGAAAGTGTAGCCTTTCTCTGAGACAGATGTCTTCCACAGTAACATGATAAATCAGCCTTCATGCTGAAAAACACATTGTCTGCTTCTTTCCACATCCTCTGCATATGTTCTTGCATTTTTATATTCATTTCATTTTCATATTTCACTGATTTTTAAAATGTGTACATTTACAGAAGAGATGATCCTGTTTCAGAAGAACCTAAGCTGAGCTATCTAACCTGCTACAAAGATGAGAGAAGGCCACCCTTGATCCTGGCTCTTGTTAAAAAGCAATTGGAGACTAAAATACATATGAATATTCATTCTGTGATGTTGAAAACACTGAAGGAAAGTCATTAGGAGAAAGCAAAAAGGAAAGCATTTTGGATTTGTAGCTCTCTTTTTATTTCAGGCATTTCCAAACAGTTTCAGACATTATAGGACCTTCTTTCTGTGATTTGCTGGACAAAATCTTTTGATATATGTGAACTCATGCATACAAATAGCCAATACAACATTACAATATATGCAGTCAGGTATGTCTGTGTTGGAAACAAAGTACTCCAATGTGAGAGCTGTGTGCAGCTACTTAACCTCTCTAAACACTTGTTTCTTCTGCTGTGTAACAAGAGTAACAGTACATACTGTTTCATAAGAACATTGTGACAGGCAATAGGTATAAATGTTTTATGCAGGCAGTTTATCACATAATATGTGCTAATCAACCAGAACACACTATTATTTTCTCTAAAAGTAAGCAATCTTTCAAGCATTTACATAGATGCAGCACTGGTGTTTTCTTGGGTTTCTATCACTGAAATGTGTTTTGCCATTGAAGGTGAGGATCTACAAAGGACATTACCTGAATATACTTATTTTGTAGTAGGATTCTATTTTTCTGTGCCACTAGAGGAGATTTATAATATGTGTGAACTCAGTTTTTCAGTAGTGCTTGTAAGTCACCAAAATGTAAGACATGATCCTTGAAATTCTTAGATAATTTTAATTCAGGTCACATTTTTTACTTTAAATTTAGATATATTCTCTCTTTGAGAGTGCAAAATCTGGGATACTTCTTAGATTTTGAGCCATTCATTTTTTTTTTCTCAGCAACTTGTCATTTGTTCTTCTAAAGGCTATAACCAGCTATTGTCCCAAGATGGTGGTTTCAGCAGAAAGGGTGAAGGTGGTGCCAGTGGGAAGAGTATAAGCCTGCACCCTGCATGTCTTCCATTATCCCAGGCCAGCATTGCAGTGGGAAGAGAGTAAGCCATACCCTGTACCCTCCTCATTGGCCCAGATCAGCAGTGCCAGTGGGAAGAGTGAGGGAAGTGCCTGGGAGAATATGTAACACACTCCTTGTGCCTCCGCCATCCACGGGATGACAGTGCCAGCGGGAGGTGCGTCAGTCAGCACCCTGAGCCCTCTCCACTGCCTCAGGAGGACACCAGTGGTGCCCGAGGAAAGGCTGTAAGTCCCTACCCTGTGCCTTCTCCCCTGCACCCAAGAAGGTGGCATCAGTGACAAGAGCACAAGTCCATGCTTGGTGCTTGGGATGCTCCACTGCCCTCCACTGCCCACACACTGTCAGTGAAAGAAGTGTAAGTTCACACTGCTTCTTTCCTCCAGTGCACCGGGACTGTGGTGCCAGCAAGAGGAACAAACACCTCCTAAGAAAGCCTTATCATCAGTGATTAAGTTTGTCAAATGTTAGAAAGCTACAAAGATTGACACAGAAAACAAAATAAAGTAGAAATAGAAAATGAGATGATGAAGAAGCAAAATGCAACCCCAAACATCCAGCCCACAGAGGACAAGTCCAGAACATAAAGAAATAGAAATCAGAAGCCAGAAAATGGAACTCCTTGAAATTATAGTAGCAACAGAAGGAAAAAAAACAACAGGAACAAA
>NW_004524724.1:174521-180138 GCF_000260255.1 Octodon degus
AAAAACCAAACAAACCCTGTCAACAAAGAAAAGCCCAGATCCTGATGGATTTACAGTTGACTTGTACAAGAAATTTAGGGAGGACCTAATGCCAGCTCTTCTCAAATTCTTCAGTGAAATGGAAGAGAAGCAATTATCCCAAACTCATTCAGGAAGGCAAGTATCATTCTGATACCAAAACCAGAGAAGGAACAACCGAAAAAGAGATCTACAGGCCAATCTCCCTAGTGAGCATAGATGCAAAAATCTTCAATAAAATACTGGCAAACAGAATGCAGCAAATCATCAAGAAGATTAAACATCATGACCAAGTGGGATTCATACCAGGAATACACAAAACCATAAACGTAACAAACACATCCACAAAGGCAAAGACAAAAATCACATGATTATCTTGCAGAAAAAGTTTCTGACAAAGTCCAACACTACAGAAAATCAGTATAGATGGTTTTTATCTCAGTCTGATAAAAGCCATCTATGACAAACAAATAGCCAATATTATACTCAATAGACAAAAATTGAAAGGCTTCATTTTAACATTAGGAACAAGATAAGGATGCCTACTGTCACAATTCTTGTTCTATATAGTTCTGGAAACATTATCCAGGCAAGACAGAGAAATAAAAAGAATAATGACTGGAAAGGAAGAAGCAACATTATCATTATTTGCAGATGACATGATACTGCACATGTAGAAGACCCCAAAAACTCCTGTAAGAGACCTATAGATTTAATAACCAAATTCAGTAGTGTCGCAGGATACAAAGTTAACACTAAAAAACCAATAGCATTTCTATACACAAACAATGGACATACCGAGAGAGAAATTATGGAAACCATGCATTTCACAATTACACCCCCTAAACATGAAATATTTAGGAATCAGTCTCACAAAGGAAGTAAAAGATTCATATGGTGAAAATTATACCACTCTAAAAAAGAGGAATGGAAGAGAAATTCAGAAAATGGAAAGATATTCCTTGTTCCTGGATAAGAAGAACCAATATTGTGAAAATGGCTATACTCCCAAAATTGTTATACAGATTCAATGCAATCTCAATTAAAATATCATAAATATATCTCAAAGCTATAGACAAAACATTCCTAAAATTAATCTGCAACCAGAAGAGACCTATAATAGCAAAATCCATCCTGAGCAACAGAGTAAAGGCAGGAGGCATCACAATCCCTGACTTGAAATTATTCTAGAAAGTTACTGCGATAAAATCAGCATGGTCCTGGCATAAAATCAGATCTGAGGATCAAAAGAACAGATTAGAAGATGTAGACATACTACAAACAACTTAGACACCTTATCTTTCACAAAGGGGCCAAACATGTTCACTGAAAGCAAGACAGCCTCTTTTATAAACCGTGCTGGAAATACTGGATTTCCACACACTGAAGGCTTACAGTAAACCCATGCCCATCACCATGCACAAAACTGCAGTCCAAATGCATCAAAAAGTTAAATATTAAAACCAGAACACTAAACTCCTGGAAGAGAAAGTAGGTAGAAACCTTAAAGACACAGGGGTAGGTAAAGAGTTGTTGAACAAAAATGAAACTGCATAGGAAATACTTCAAAAAATCAATTGGGATCTCATCTTTTTGAATAGTTTATGTACATTAAAAGAAATCACCAACAGAGTAAAAAGAAAACCCATGAAATGGGAGAGATTAGGCAAAGGATTCCTGTCTAGAACATATAAAGAATTTTTAAAAATCAGGCCTCTAATATTCAAAGACCCAATCCAAAAATGGGCATCTGAGATGAATATATACCTCACAAATGAAGAGATACAAATGGCAAATAAATATATGAAAAAAATGTTCAACCTCATTGGTCATTCAAGAAATGCAAATTAAAACAATGCTGAGGTAGCATTTTATGCCAGAAAGAATGACTGTCATCAAGTCAGCCAATATCAAATGCTGGAGAGGCTGTGGAGCAAAAGGAACTCTTCTCCACTGTTGGTGGGAGTGCAGGCTGGTACAACCATTATGGAAATCAGTATGGATTCCTCAAAAAGATAGAACTGGAGGTCCCATTCGAGCGAGCTATTCCCCTCTTAGGTATTTTTCCAAAAAAACTGAAATCACACAATTTGTCATAGCTAAATCTTGGAAACAACCCTAAAGCCCATCAACTGAGTAATGGATAAAGAAGATATGGTATTTTTACACAATGGAATATTATTCAGCTATAAAAAAGATAAACTTGAGGGCTTTGTAGAAAACTGGATGCAGCTATAGACCACATTGGTAGGTAAAATCAATCAGATCCACATGTGCAAACATATTTTCTCACTAGTGCGAGAACCAGAAAAAGTAATGAAAATGTGAAATGTTCAACAGATACCGTGAATGGGAAAGAAATTGCTCAGTGGGAAGGAAAAACTGGGAGGAGGAAAAGGACACATGAAAGAAGGGAAAATGTATTTAGGTTTAAATGCAGAATGGTTTGGACAATTGTATTGTTGATTCCTGCTGGTCTTTTGAAAGGAGTAGTTAATACTTAATTTTTTTTTGTTTTATTTGATTTTCTTTTCCTCTTTTTTTTTCCATTTATGTATTTGGTGCAGGGTCTAACTATGCATCTCAGGCTCATAATGACCCTCTTGTTTTCAGTCTCCCCAGTACTGGGTTACAGGCATGCGCCCCACACCTGGCTCTTGTCACTTGCTCAATGTACCCCGGGCAGGGCTGGTGCAGTCTTTTCCTCTTTTGAATTTCTTATCACTTCTTTTTTACTGTTTTTTTTTCTTTAAATGAATCTTATACATTTATATCTGGTAATCTGAACAACTAATTTAAAGATAGCATCATGTAATACAGCAACCATTGTTGAGCTCCTATTATTTTGTTTAGTGTAATCTTGTATTGTTTCTAATGATTTTTTCTATCACTGTTTTGTATTCTTTAAAAATAAAAAAGAAAATTTATGACCACTAAACCAGGTCTGGAAGACATATTGAAAAAATAATGAAGATAACACAAACATAGGCACACCAGTAAAAAGCTGCAAGGCAGGGCAAGCAATTAGAGCAGAAAGACATGGAGCAAACAACAAGAAAACAACATGAGAAAGAACTGTCAATATATGTCAGTTAAAACTATAAACATAAATATTCTCAACTCACCAATCAAAAGAAGTGGACCATCAGAACTGATTAAAAATCAAAATCCAATAATATACTGCATTCAAGAAACACATTTAATCCCAAAAGAAATTCATAGACTAAAAATCAAAAGATGGAATATAATTCTCTATGCCACAGGAACCCAGTAAAAGGCAGGGGTGTCTTAGTTACTCCTCTCTTGTTGCTGGGACAAATACCCAACATGCAAAATGAAGGAAGGAAAGGTTTTAGCTCACAGTTACTGGAGGTTTCAGTCCATATTCAGCGGGCTCCAAGGCAAAGTGGCACAAGGCAGAGAGCAACCTTTCATAATGTCGGCAAAGAGTAAGAGAGCCAAATGGAGAAGTAGCAGCAGCTCAAGCAGCTAGCTTCTCTTTCCTCCTTACATTGAAATGCAAATTACCTGCCCCAGGGCAGGTGCAGCATCCACACCCACAGTAATCAATCACAAACTCCAGAGGCCACCCCAAGACTGCATGGGGCTTTGGGGGGACACCTATACACAAACCATAACAAGGGGTATCTATTCTATTTTCAGATAGTGCAAACTTTAAGCCAAAACTGATCAAAAAAGACAAAGAAGGCCACTACATACTCATTGCAGGAAAACCCCAAGAAAAAGAGACAACAATCATAAATATGTGTCCATCACTGGTTTAGCCAACTACATAAAACAAATCTTAACTGACAAGAAAAACCAAAGAAGAATTAATACAGTTGTAGTGGTGGATCTTAATACCTAACTTTCACAAATGAATAGATCAACTAGACATAAAAAAAAAAAAAAAAAAAATTAGAATTAAACCAGCCAGTTAACAAATGAACTTGGTAGATGTCTACGGAGTGTTACACCCTTTGGAAACACAAGAACACACATTCTTCTCAGCTGCACATGGAATGTTGTTCAAAATAGATCATATATTAACTGACAAAACATGTTTGAATAAATGTACAAGTATTAAAATCATTGCATGCATATTATCCAACCACAACACAATGAAAGTGGAAATCAATGACAGCAGAACCACAAAAACTACATTAACACATGAAAATTAAACAGCACCCTTCTGAACACCCAGTGAGTCAGAAAAGAAATTAAAGAAAAGATTCAACACTACATGCAATTAAATAATAACACTGATATACTGAAACTTATGGGATACAGTGAAACCAGTACTATGAGGGAAGTTTATAGTGATGAAATCACATGTGAGGAAAACTGAATGAGCTCAAATAAACAACCTAATGCTGAAACTCAAACTTCCAGAAAAAAAGAACAAATCCAACCTAAAGCCCATACTAGGAAGGAAATTATAAATATAATAGCAGAAATCAATGCAATAGACTAAAAAAATACAAAGAATCAATGAATCAAAAAGTTGGTTCCTTGAAAGAATAAATAAAATTAGTACACCATTATCCAACCTCATCAAAAAGAGGAAAGGAAAGCAAAACACAAAATCAAGCAATTAGGAATGAAAAGGGAGAGATCACAGAAATCCAGAAGATCACCAGCACCTACTATGGGAACCTGTACTGTACTAAGATGGAACACCAGAAGAAATGGACAGGTTCCTAAACACAATCAAATTGCCAAAATTAAAATAAAAAGATATAAACATTCTAAATAACCTGATAATAGCCAATGAAATTGAAAATGTCATTAAAAATTTACCAACAAAAAAAAAGCCCAGGCCCTAAAAGATTCAATGTTTAGTTTCATTAATGTTGAAACTCTTTAAGGAAATTTAAAAAGAAGCAGTACTTACTTCCAAAGTATTCCTGGGTGCAGGTATTGTACTAATTCCAAAGCCAGAAGAAAAAAACCCAACCAAGAAAGAAAACTACAGTCCAACCTCTCTAATGAACATAGATATAAAAATCCTTAACAAGATACTGGCAAACAGAATGCAACAAATCATCAAGAAGATTATACATCATGGCCAAGTAAGATTTATACCATGGATGCAGGAATGATTGAGTATATGAAAATCAATAAATGTAATATACTGTATTAACAAAACCAAAAACAAAACCACATGATAATCTCAACGGAGGCAGAATTTTTTTTCAACAAAGTCCAGCACTTATTCATGATAAAAACCCTACTAAAATTAGAAAAATTGGTCTTTACCTCCTTCTTTTAAAAGCCATCTATGGGGCTATGGAGATAGCTCAGCAGCATAAGTGCCTGCCTGGCAAGCACAAGGTCCTGAATTTGATCTCTAGTACCAAAAAACCCCCCAGCTTTGAAAAACTAACTGCTAAAATAATATTAAATGGTCAAAAACTGAAAGCTTCCACCCTAAAATCAGGAAAAAGATGAGGGTATGCATTATCACCACTTCTATTCAATATAGTTCTGCAAATATTAGCTGGAGCAATTAGACTAGAACATGAAATAAAAGGGATAAGGATAGAAAAAGAAGTTAAATTGCTATTATTTGCAAATGACATGATACTCTATATAGGAA
>NW_004524724.1:181139-182846 GCF_000260255.1 Octodon degus
CTTATCCTACTGAGCCATCTACCCGGCCCCTGGTCTTCCATTTGTATACCCCTTTTTGTTTAGTTTTTTCAGAGAAGGGTATTCCATTGTTATTTAAATATTACAGGTGCATGAATTCAGCAAAATATTCCAATATAATCTAGTAGTCCCTAATAGTAGTGTGTTTTCTGTAAGACTGGCAATGTCAGAAGTTGTTGACTTGAGCCTTTTACAGCTCAGCATATTAATGTGGGTTTACTTTTTATACTTTATTTTTATACTTGTCTGCTGGATGATTAAGACCATGATAAAGCAAGACCAATATAACAAGAAATGTAGCTTCTGTATCTGATAAGATCAGTCAAATCCCCTCAGGATTTATCCTGAAACCCTACACTGCAGTTTGTAGAACCTTTGTCAATGTCAGCCATGTGGCTGAGTCATGGCCATTGCTTGACCAATATGTTCTCTGTGAAAGCCTGAGAGAATGTTTTCTCTCCATGTGACTCTCCTTAGGCACACTCTACATCATCAATCACTTTCCTCTGTGGCCCCAAAATCTCCTTGATCAGTAAATTTGGGACACAACAGAGTTGCATGATGTTACAGGTTCTCATATGTTCTGAGTCTTCACTGACCTTGAAAGGCTAGGGCCAAAATGTTGGCTGTCCTTTCAGCCCTTCTTTTTCTCTAATTTTTGGTCTGCAAACCTAGGTTGTTAACCCTCCAGAAGAAAAGCTTATTATTATTACCCTATAACATAGGCAGTTGAGCTTAACCTCACTATCTGTCTGAATATCAAACATCTTAGGCATAACATGGAACACGTATATTTGCCATCAGGTATTAATATGTTAAACTTTAAGTCCCTATAGAATATGAAGAAAAAAGAATTAAAAAATAAAAATATTAATAAATAGAAATAAACAGTTACATATTTTTACACAGAAATTTAGAAATCTAACCATATGCAGCATTGTAGCAGGACAGACCTGTGACATTTTTTTCCTTGTCTCTTGTTTTCACTTATTACCCTTTTTTATTAAACAACCATTTACTTGAGAGATAGTATAGTGGTAATTGGTATGACATGACAAGAAGTATGTATTTAGAAGACCAGAATGACAGGCATTCCAAGCATGACCCTACCATTACACATTACTATCTTCAGTGCAGTTGCTTAGTTCACAGGTATCAGCATATATAGTTAGGGTGGGAATCCTACCAATTAACTGCTAGTTTCAATAACATGCTGAAGCATCTCAGGATCATTGCCTTAACCATCTTGTGCGTATAAATGTATGGGTTTGCCCCTGTCATGTTTCCTAGCTTTTTTCCTTGCCCTCTCTTCATTGTCTAATCCTCAAGTTCTCGCTTTCCTTTTAATTGTGTTATACCTTTCTATTTTTATTTCTTCTTTTGAGTTCTTATACTAGGGAGACTATACAATATTTTCACATGTGAAAATCCAGGAACTTATAATTAATCTACCTGAAAATTATTCATGACCAGAATGAAACTTAAGCACAAAATATACTGCTATATTTAGGCTAATACATGAAGATTATTGAAATAATAACAGTAGTGTCATATAGTATGCATGAAAAGAGACTTTTGAATACAAATATCTAACTCAATAAACTTAATAACCACTTGAGTACAGTGTTATTTCTCTTCATACATCCTCTGTTGACCTACGATGCTAATGGCTTTACTCTTACTGCTTCT
>NW_004524724.1:183951-206574 GCF_000260255.1 Octodon degus
TATAAATACTCCAAGTGAAAAAGGATTAGTTTTGGGACCGAGAGCATCTTGGTCATGTCAGGAGCCTCTCTCCATTTGCATATATTGGTTCCTGGTGTTCAGCACAGTCAACACACTGTATATCTTTCCCCAGGAATATCTTGAAGAAACTTAGAGATGTGTGGTCTATACAACATGAGAAAAAAAATCTATTTATAACTTATATTAAAAATATATATATAATTGTTATATATTTTGGCAAGTGTGTATTTTTTCGTGTAGGTTGGTAAAACATACAAATGACAGCTGATAGTATGCAATTCATCTGTGGTATCAATTGCTTTCCAGTGTCTGGAGCACTGTTTGAAAGTGCTCAGAGATTGCTTCCAAGATCATGAGGAAAGAATGCTGACAGAAATGTCTGCCACATGTGCGGGAGGAAGTAGAGACACTGGCTTAAGCTTGTCATACTTGTATGCTTAAGAAAGTTTGTTGAATGTAATAATTAGCTCTCTGAGAGTACAGAACAAACTATTTTATCTTACATTCATCAGGATGCAATTTTATTCCAAAGTTACCATTATTGGGAGTATGTTCTGTTTCTACCACAGTTAAGTGTTGAACTCTGAATTATTTTTCAATAAATGGTCACTTCTTTCATATTCTTATCATTTGATATTTCAGCACAGTTTGAGAGAACTTTAAACAGCCTACATTGCTTTTTTATAAAAGTTCTAGCATTTTTAGATATTTGGTATTTGGCAGTGACAAAGATCTAATATATGAAACAGCCCCTATGAAATGCCTCTGTGATTTTCACTACTCTGCATTTATGTTTACCATTTATCACAAATTTCAGCCCTAGTACACTTTAAGCCAAGCTGGAGTAGACAGTCTAGCTGGTGCTCAGAAGACCAGAATGCTGAAAATTTCAAGTTGGCTGTCGTGTCATCCTCTCATTGCTGGAACAAATGGCCTGATCCACAGCTTGGAGGAAGGGAGGTTTACTTTGGCCCCTGCATTCAGTTCAGAGTTGACTGTATGCAAGACAGAAACAGAAGGATATGGCTAAGGAAGACTGCTTCATCCATGGCAGCCAGGAAGGAGAATGGGGACCTGCGCTGAAGTGAAAAGGGGAGAGCTGAGACCTACATTCCCAAGGCCAAGCCTCCATGACGCACCCAGACATACCTAGAAGAGTGTTCTGCCAATCCCCATGGAAAATCCCAAAGCCAATTAAATTGAAACTCTACCCCAACCACCACACCCTACCCCTTTTCAACTTGCTTCCCAAACACATCTCCTTAAACTATGCTCTAGTTTACATGCAGACGCTTCCCCCACAGACTCACTGCACTAAAAGTCTTGCCTGGGAAGGCTATAGGATTATGGGGCTTATAGATGACTTTCTGTTGGAAGGTAAGGTCTGACCAGAGAATGTGGGCCACTGGGACCATGGCCTGCAAGAGTTTGTTTCTCTCCCTGTCTGTCTGTCTGTCTGTCTGTCTGTCTCTCTTTCTCTCTCTCGCTCCCTCCTTCCCTCCATGAAACAAAATAAACTACTCCTTTAAGTTTCAGCAGTCAGATATTTTGTCCCAGTGAAAAGGAAAGTAACTAAGACATTTAACCTGAAAAGAGAGACAATAACAAATTCATAACTCTGTCAAATATAACACAGTAATTATTCCATCAAAGTATCAAATTTCAGAACTTTTCAAAAACCAAAGTCTAAGTTTCTTCTGAGACTCTAGGCAAATTCTTATCTGTAAAACTCTTTTAAAGAGTTATATATTGGTCTTAACCATCCAGCAGAAAAGTATAAAAATGAAGTATAAGAAGTAAAGCCATCCTGTTATGTTGAGCTGTAGGGGACTCAGGTCAACAATTTTTAACATTGCCAGTCAAGCGAAAGACCCAATACTATTATGGACTACTGGACTCTTTTAGAATATTTTGCTGAGTTAACACACCTATAATATTCAAATAATGGAACTAAACAAAAAAAGGGGATACAGATGAATGTCCATTTTGTATCTGTGTATTCAAAATGGTTAGGATAGATATATAGTTACATTCTCTTAATGAATAGAGGGATTTGTTCTAATAGTGTTTGTAAATAGGATATCATGTCTGCAACTTGTACAGCAAATAACCACTAGGAAGAATGTATGCAATGTGTTAATTATTGAAACTGTCCTACCAATTTGGTTTGAAACTGTCTCATTGCTATTTGTTTCTCAATAAAATTATGGGGGAAAAGAGTTATATAATCTTAATATGCAATGATACATTCTTTTTCTAATAATGAGAGAGGGAGATAGAAAATAGTTGGACCAAAGCAATCCTGAAACTCAGCAGTGCAAACAACTCTGTGGCTCCGTATCTGGCATGTGGGTTACTTGATGGTAAAATTTGAGTTCCAAAGGGCTTGGTGGTCCCCTTCCATGACCTTTCCAGTCACAGTCCACATAGCCTATTATTTGGGTTGGCTCCAATTACACCCTACAGCTTTCCTTGGCTGCCAGGATGCATTCCTGGCATCTTTAAATTTCTGGAGTCCCTACTATACCTTCAGCTTTATTTCCACAGCTCATACTGTCCTCCAAGGGGTTCTTTGCCTGACCTCTCAGGATTTTCTTTGAAACCTCACTGACTTTACAATTCTTTCATTGTGCACGCCAATAAAATCTGTACCATAGGATGACATCAACATCTGCTGTCAGCATAAGCAGTAGTTAGGCCACCTTTTACAATAGCTGCAGCAGCACCTCAGTGCCTGAGTAGCTGAGTAGTAAATAACTGAATAATTTGGGGGGACCAATTTTCTAGGAAACCCTTCTCAAGGAGATTTCCTATCTTTTGCACCTTTGAGCCACCATGGATAAAATCTTGCTGACTCCTAAGATATCCTCAAGGCATCTTTCTTCTTGTTATCTGGTTTCTTTTTAATACTGCTAATCTGTTTAGCAGCCACATATCCTTTGGTTCCAACTTTACATGTGGTTCCTTCTGGACCAAAATTTGAGGCTTTCAAATTTTTCTGTTCTTGCCTTTTCCCTTTTATTCTCACTAAAAATCTAACTAAAAGCAGTCAGGAGTACCCACATCGGAGCCTTACTGTTGAGCCGTCTTGAAATTTTATCTACTACATTAGTCTACCACCATTAATTTCAGTCTCCTGAAAAATCTTAAGACATGGGGAAAATGTGCACAAATTTTTTAACCAGAGTGTAACACATGCTCTGGTAAAACTGCCAATGGAATCCTTGTAGCAACTGAAACATGCTGAGGCTAGTAATTTACTGTTCACATTCTTATCGCTGTTATTGTCTTCTGAGTGCCAGCCAAAATCACCCATCAAGCTACTTAAGACATTCCAGGGCTCCCCCAAATCTTTGCAAACTCCTTTCGTAAAACCTTTCCAGAGGCTTCTAAGCCATGTGATCCAGTACAATCTCAGCAACAACTCCACTTCTCTGTTCACCAGCTTTCTGTATTAGTCAGGGTCCCCATTATTGGGACCAGCCCCCCAGCCCCCACAGCCTACAGGAGAGCAGGCTATTTTGGCTCACAGTTCCAGCAGTGTACATTCAGCTGGCTCTGAGGCAGAAGGGCCTGGCAGGGGCAAGTTGCTTGGCTTGTGGCTCCTGGGAAGCAGAGAACAGTGTTAGTGTGGAAAGGTGAGGAGGCAGACATAGAGGCCTAGCAGCCACCCACGCCCAGGCAAGAAACACCTAAGAATGCACCCCACTTATTTCTGAAGTGGATCCCAGGGCAAAGCAAGTCAAAACTCTACCCTAATAGCCACACAGGTATAAAAAACATGGTGATATTTTTTTCCAGTACAGTATCAAGAAAAGCATTTATTTCTACTGGTTAATCCATTTTATCACTTTCAACTGATAAATACTGAGAGTTATATGCTTATTTACCCTGACTACTAACAAATTCAGATGTGTTGGTTTTATTCAGTCATTGCAGTTTTACCTCAATTTGGGAAATTGATTCAAACCCAGTTTTGCATCATTGTGCTAATGCTTTTTGTTCTACTACATAGATTTCATTATCATGAACTGTCTCAAATCCTACTTCAATGTAAGGTAGTTGTGTATACAAGTCATTAGACTGACCCCTTACAGTAGACCTCAGATTAGACCAAACCAAACTGGAGTCACTCATGTTAAATGCCATATAGTCAAACTAAAACTTTAAAGAAGCACACAAATCCTGAAAGCAGACCATTTTTTCCTGAAAAGAGGACTCATAACTGCCAATCAAAGAGCCCTGTGAGCTGGGGAGATAGTTCATCAGTCTAAGCAGCCTGTCTGGCAAGTGCAAGGACCAGGGTTTGATCCCTAGCACCACATGCAGTGTGGTCCCTACACTGAGCCGGCCACCAAAATAGGGTGTGGTGGTGCACGCCTATAATCCCAGTGCTGGGGAGGCTGAGACAGGAAGATCACTATGACTCCAAGCATTATAGAGAGATGTTGTACCAAATAAATAAACAAACATCAAATATAGTAAAAAAGAGCCCTGTCTTCTTGACTCAACATACTAATGAAGGATTCACTGCTTTAACCCACCTAAGAAAACTAACCTTAGAAGCTTTAGGTTAATCAATTTGTCTTTTCTTGTTTTAGTCCATAATTTCCCCTTTATAAATGCTAACTCTGTGGTCATGCCAAACAGAACACCCAATTTTGAAATGTTGCCACTTCATAAATGAAACATTACCACTTCTCAAAGAAAATCACAAATAAAAGGCAAGTCTATTTAATAAAAGAAATGTTGCCCAATTCTACAACTGCACATAAAAGGCAAATAAATGAAATTTGTTGAAATTTTGTTTCTCATAGCCCTTTTTACTTAGTTCACACATTTTCTACTTTCCTTCTTTCTTTTGCTACTTAATGTTAGCCTTAGTTTTGAACCCCCTAACCAAAAGCAGAAGCAAAAAAGGGCTTTTGTGAGAGTAGGTTTATTTTGAGTGAGATGAGAAAAAGGTAAGGAAAAATGACAGAGAAGGAGGGAGAGCCATTGATGATATGCCGCATCAACTTGTAGTGGACAGCTGCAGCTCAACACAGCCAAGAAGGGGCCGAGGAGATGGCTCAGTGGAATAAGCACTTCCCTGGCAAGTGCAAGGGCCTGAGTTCAATTCCCGGTTCTGCAAAAAAAAAAAAAAAAAAAAAAAGAAGTGCTTTGGGGCTGGTGAGATGGCTCAGTGGTCTAAAGCACCTACTTAGAACAAGCTAAACTAAGCAAAGCACAGGGACCGCAGTTCAATCCCCCAGCACCACATGCCAGCCAGCCCCACCCCTGGTGGGCTGAGCTGGCCACATACACTAAATAAACAAATAAAAAAAAATTCAACACAGCCAAGACCTTCTGAGGTGTCTTAGAGATTGTGCCTTGAACGTTTACTTCAGGGAAAGGAGGGACAAGATTCCTTCACTGCTATTCAAAATGTGGCACATGGAATGGTAATAAGTGCTCATATCCAACCTATGCCACTGTTCCCAAGAATCACAATGCCAAAAATAGGAGGTAGATGATGCTGTCTCCTCAGGTTTCATCTGAGAAAAGTCAGTGCTGCAGCAATGCCTAGGAAAAAGTAACAAAAGGGGTATGAGGTCATGTACCTTGTTGCCTACACAACCTTCATCTTGGAAGGACATCCTTGGTACTACTGGCTGAGATTTCCTTTCCACCATGACTTGACCCCAGAGTAGGTTACAGAGTAGGTTACCTATAGTACTAGGAAGGTATATATCTGTTATAGTCAGGGCTTACAAGAGAAAATATTTAGTACAGAATACAGATGTCTTTTTTCACATTGCTGGGAAAAAATACCTGACACCCAAAATGAAGGAAGAAAAGGTTTATTTAGCTCACAGTTACTGAAGGTTTCAGTCCATACTCAGCTGACTCCAAGGCAGCCTGGCACATGGTAGACAGCAACCTTTCAGGGTGGTGGCAAAGAGCAAGAGGACAAAAAGAGGTAGCAGCAGCTCAAGCAGCTAGCTTCTCTTCCCACCTTACATTGTAATGCAAATTATCTGCCCCAGGGCAGGTGCAGCATCCACTCCCACAATACTCAATCACAAACTCCAAAAGCTGCCGCAAGACTACATGAGGCTTTGGGTGGATAACTACACACAAACCATAACAACAGAATTTACAGAATTATTTTATAATATTCACCCAAAGACTCAAATGCAATAGTACAAAAGATTTATCTAAGCAGTAGAAACCCAAAGGTCTAGTTGAGGGCCTGGATCCTATGGCAACCTCCTATGTGGTCCAGGTTAAGACCTAGAGCCAATGGAAGTGTCCTCAACAAGTTCAGCTGGAGGCCTAGAGCCAAGACAATGTCTCCTGCAAGTCTGTTATCAAGGATCCATACTGGGAAGGCCCAAAGGTCAGTAGTGGAAGCTAGAATGCCTATGCCAGTAGGAAGAAGGATCTGTGCCAGCAGGCTGCCAGATCTGCACTAGGGCCAGGAAACTATGTTCAAAGTAAGGACCAGAGCTTCTCAACAAGAATCGCAGCCATCCTCTGTGACAGCAAGGGATGGATCTCCTTCCATGATAAGAATAGCCAAGTTCATATCAGGAAGGCTAGCATGTGTAAAGCTTCTCCAGCACACCATCTTCCCCTCCAGTTCTCTTTTTATACTCTCTGAGACAATCCTTAGGTGAGCCATCCACAACCAGCTGATTTAGTTCAGCTGGGTATTAGAAGTTCACTATTAGTTAATGTACCATGTCTTCTACCTTCCTTGGAGACAGAGTAGAGTGCCAAACCATTTTTTTCTTTTTCTTTCTTTCTTTCGTTTTTTTTTTTTTTTTTTTTTTTTTTTTTTTTTTGCAGAACTGAGGATTGAACTCAGGCCCTTGCACTTGCCAGAGAAGTGCTTATTCCACTGAGCCATCTCCCCGGCCTAAACCATTTTATATATTGAGCAGGTCTCTTCTTAAGAGGAATTTGTTTAATGGAAGGTGTCTTGTTTATTCTTCTCACATTGCTGGGACAAATACCTGACCCCCAAAATGAAGGAAGGAAAGGTTTACTGAGCTCACAATCACAAGAGGTTTCAGTCCATATCCAGCTGGCTCCAAGGCAGAGTGGCACACGGCAGAGAGCAAACTTTCATGGCAGTGGCAAAGAGCAAGAGTAAAGTGAGTGGCAGCAGCTCAGGAAGCTGGCTAGCCTCTCTCCCTTTCTTACATTGTAATGCACCTAGGGCAGGTGCAGTATCCACACCCACAATAATTAATCACAAACTCCAGAAGGTGACCCATGACTGCATGAAGCTTTTTTGGGGGAGGGAGAGACACCTACACACAAACTGTAACAGAAGGTAATAGAGATAGAATTGATGGGTTCAGAAAGATGTCCTAGAAAGAGAGTCTTAGAATTGTTTCAGTGGCTTTTTGAGATTTGTAAGATAATCAAAATGACTTAAAAAATCAGTTATTAGACATATCTGGGGTCTATGTGATAAGAATTTGAATTTGGAATAGACTTGAATATCATAGTTGCTATCAGTTAAGTAGGAAGAACACAAAGTCTGGGGTTTTGTTTAAAACCCCAGTAAGCCTATTTTTCTCTATTTGACTTAATCTCTTTCCAGCCTAACCACCATCCTCCATCTAGAGATCTAGCAGATGTGAGGCACACATAAGGATATCCCTCATTTTCTCTCAGTTCCCACAGAAGGAGCTGGCAAACAGCTTTTAGATCAATTGTCATCCACTGATCAGTTTTCTGTGTCTTTCAATGACTATAGAACCACATATAACAGATGTCCTCCTACCAAGCAAGTATATGAGTTTTTCAAGACAAAGAGGTGAAAGCCCTTGACTAGGATACAGAGTTTAGAAGCAGAATCTCCAGGTCATTTATCTGATTCCAACACTTGCTAGTCCTTTGATCTTTGGAAAATTTATATAACTACTTTAGGCTCCAGTTTGCCCAAGAATAATACAAACTTAATAACATAAACCATTAAAAAGAAAAAACATAAATCACTCAGCACTGGTGTACAGATAAAATGTGATTATGAATGAAATTATAAGAATAGTCTTAGGAACAAAGAAGTGGATCAGTATTGCTCACTGGAAAAACATTATTATAGTAAAAGAGTAAAGAACGTAAAGCTGGAGACCCAAAAGATCAGGAAATGAAGGAAAGAGACTGTGGGGCCTGTGTCAGAGACAAGTAAGTAAAGGAACAACAAAAATGACTGAGAAAGTCACATCCAGCTAATTGTCTCCAGGTGTGTCCATTCACAGGCCACGGGTTCCCACTTTAGGGGAAATAGCAACTTTCTAGCTTAGTCTAGTGGTTAGAATATCTTAGAAAACTCAAAGGAATTTTCTATTTAAGTTCATTATTTGGCTGACCTGTTTCAGTGCATTTAGCTGCAATCTGAACACAGATGGACCAACACATGTTGTTCTAGCAAGGAGAGTGCAAAATAGGCCTTGTCACACAGGCATTAACAATCACAAGCTCTGATCTTTCCAAGAGCACAGGAGAAATGGTTTAACAAACAGGATTGAGAAGCCAAGAAGAGAAAACAATTTTATATTGACCTCAATAATTAAAGTCTTAGGTAAATATTTATTAAACAGAGGGTTTTTATTTCATCCACTTTGGAGTTGATACACAATGCTTTGCTAATTGCAATATCCAAGCCCATAAACATGTCCCATTTTTAGTTGGAAAGCTGTTTTACAAGATTACTTTATATTACTATTAAAACTAAACCCAAAGTAAGTGAGATCATCACATGTACAACTGTTGGTGTTTCAGAAAACTCTGCTAAACAAATGGAAAGTCATGCAATTACAAAGCAAGTCTTCCTAAACTATTGCTAATCTCTGCCTATTTTAATATTACATTTTTCTCGTTAACTTTCTTTTCAGTCTAGCTAATTCATTGATTTGTGGGTAAGAAGTCATGTTATTGTAACTATTAAGGAGCAAATATTAACTTCTGTCATTTTTTTCTGTCAATAATCTTTTATTCATTTATTTTTTATTTTTTTACTTCCATCATATTTTCATATATATATTTAAACTTATATTCCTTTAATTAGAATTCTCAAATGAGGACATAGGCAATAAATATTTAAAGATTTAAATTTCTGAATTTAGTTAAAATTATAGCACCACATTACCAAGAAAAATGAACCTTTCGCACAAGAAATATGAATAAAATCATACCGAGATACACAAAAATGATATTGTCCAAAACTAATTGTAAACAAAAAAATCATTAAAACATATACATAGAAAAAATATTAGCTATGGAAGAACAAAATTAGGTAGCATCTTATTCCCCATTAGAAACAAAAACAGCAAATGGGTAAGAAAGTACACTTATTTATTCAAAGGACTGAAAAAAAAAAGATTTGCCCTCATTGAATTTTATAGTTAGCAAACAACTTTGAAAACTAAAATTAATTTTCCAGTTATACAAACTCAAAATAGTCTCATGCCTCCACATGTAGCATATAAAAAAAAATAACAAAGACCCTAATCCAGAAGGCAAGAGAAGTAGCTATATGGTCCTGGATAAAGAATAAAGAGCTCTCAAAATAGTACTTATGCAGGACTAAATAACATATATTTATATTAGATAAACCCATTTAAAAGGTCATTGAAGATTTCCACAAAACACTAGCAATGTTATGTCAGGTTATATACATATTGTTCGTGTGTGTGTGTGTGTGTGTGTGTGTATGTGTAAAACACAAGGAAGAACTAACATTAAGTCAATGGAATTAGACTGGTGCAGTGCAAAACCCTGCGGTAGAACTCCCTGCAGAAAGGCTAGAGGCGAGAGCAACCCAGCTTATTGAGGAGGAGAAGAAAACCTTGCCACAGTGGCATAGCGGATTCACTTCCAAGGGATGCAGCAGGAAGAAGTGGAGGACAACAACCAGACCCAAGCCACACCCACCTGAACTACTTTGGTAGATCCAGACCTGGTGTTAAGGCAATAACTGCACAAAAGCTCTATACCAAAGGTCAGAAGACAGTGCTGTACAAAATGACAAAGAGAAGGAGCAAAATGCATTCTCAGGCTCTGAGCCCACTCAGAACAAATGCAGGAGACAACAACATAGAAGAAATTGGAAAGCACACACCTGAAATCTCTGAAATAATAGGGTCTGAAGTAAAGAAACAACTGCAGAAAGGTATAGAGTAAATCATCAGAAAAAATTTCTAAAGTAAAAAAAGAAATAAGTATAATGAAAGAAGTACTAAGTACTTCTAAAGAAGACACTGATAAAAAATTAAAAAAAGAAAATAGAAAAATGATGGAATCCTTGAATGAGCAATGTAGGAAAGAAATAGAATCATGAAACAGATTCAAAGTGATATACAGGAAATTAAAACCATAGTCGCAAGCTAGCAAAACCATTTGAATGAAAGTGAAAATAGACTTTCAGACCTTGAAGACACCATTGCAGCTAGTGAAAAGGTAAGAAAAAATCTCTTAAAAACAACTAGGAGGCAGGAAAAAATAACTCAATATCTGCAAGATGATGCAAAGATGAACAATGTAAGGCTGATAAGCATCAGTAAGAAAGAATGAGTCAATACAAATGATATGAAAAGAATATGGGCAGAAGTAATATGGGAAAACATTTTGACACTCAGGTAACCAAAGCATATAGAACTCCAAATAACATCAACCTAATTAAAAATACACCCAGACATATGATAATTGAGATCCCAACCCAGAAATTCAGCACAGGAACAGTATACTAAAAGCTGCTATAGAAAAGAAACAGATCATGTTTAAAGGAAAACCCATTAGAATAAAAGCATATTTCTCTTCACAATCCAGCAAGTCAAGAACAGCATGGAGCAAAATACTTAAGGTCTTACAGGAAAATAAATCCAACCAGACTGATACACCCTGCAAAACTCTCTTTCAAATTTAATGGAGAAGTAAAATACTTCCATGACAAAGAACAACTAAAGAATTTCATGACAACAAAGCCAACCCTACACAAACTTGTTGTATGTTACGGGTCGGTGCCGAAAGAAATGACGAGAAGACCTGATGAATGTAGCTTCAGAGGTCTCACTGAGATTAGTCTCTCTCCAAGTGAGCCCAGAGCCTCAGAAGCATCTCACTTTTATTGAGGGGTAAAGGCAGACTAAGGAATGTGCATGATTACCTAAATGAATACAAACTACTATATCTATTAACTTCCACCATTTGCCTAACACTAGGCTCACACAAATGCTAGCCGATAACATCCCAAGCAAGGGATCAAAGGACAGAGGCCTGCAGGAGAAGTTGTTATCTGCTGCTTTGGGTCCCAGCTTTCTGGGAATTTGCAAACAGACAGCAACCCTCCTCGGGCTCAGTCCAGTGTTCCCTGCTCTCTTGGGACATCAGGCTTTTGTCTCAAAACTATATCTCTACACAAACTACTAAAAGATATTCCAGAAAGAGATCAAAATGGCCACAACTCCATGAATGAGAACAGAAAGAACTCACCAAATAGGGCAAACAATTAAACACAGGAGAAAGAAAGGTATACAACAGCAGTCTTTCAATTATTCTTTTGTGTACAGCAGCAAAATATTTCCATCAGCATATTCTACAAAGGGACTTCTGCACCCTATGGGTCATGCTTCTGTCAGGTCTACAGGGTGGATATCAAGGAAATAGCAGTAGCTCAGTCCTGCAAGTGACAACTGGCCACCAGTAAGCATCATGGACACTGTCCATGTCCACAGCATACTAGAACTTTGTGCAGTATCCTACCCCCAAACTGTTAGAAGTGCTGGTCATATATTTGCCATTCCACTATTTTTGTTATATTTTATTCTTAGTAATTCTTCACTGTCATGAAAATTCTTTCTTAGTTGATATTTTTGTATATTTTAATCTAATCAAATACTGTGTAACTACTCTGAATTGAGCACAGATTTGTACATATGATATACTACATTCTGGCCTCTTAGTTGGACTTACAATTTAATTTTAATTTTTGAATATTATTTTGAAAAATTTAATTTTGAATTAATTAATATTTAATTTTCAGAAATGATCCAGAGGACCTCAGTCTGCCCCCCACTATGCCAGCCCTGGGTGCTGGCTGAAATGAGGGTCTGGTGGGCCCCAGGAGGTCCCACTCCCCAGCCCTCTTTTTTTAATATTTTACTTTGAGTCAAGGTCTCACTAAATCATTAAATTGCCTCTGCTGGACTGAAATTTGTAACCCTCCTACCATCAAGAGCACTGAGGTTACAGGTCTATACACTGCCTGGCTGGTAATTATTTTTATATATTGATAGCTATGATTTATATTGTTGATTTAAGAAGACGTAGATAAAAGATGCAGTCTTCTCTGAGAAGGTTGGAGAGGGGCCGGTGAAATAGCTCAGAGGATTAAAGTGCCTACTTAGGGGCTGGGGAGATGGCTCAGTGGAATTAGTGCTTCCCTGGCAAGCACAAAGGCCTGAGTTCAATCCCTGGTTCTGCCAAAAAAAACCCAAAAAACAAAAACAAAAACAACCACTTAATATTGGCCAAGCATTGGCCATGACTCATCCACATGGCTGACACTGACAAAGGTTCTACAATCTGAGGTACAGGATCTCAGGATAAATCCTGAGGGCATTTCACTGACCTTCTCAGACCAAAAAGCTACAACTTTTGTTGCACAGGTCCTGCTTTACCCTGGTCTTAACCATCCAGTAGAAAAGTATGAAGATGAAATATAGGAAGTAAAGCCATGTTGTTATGTTGAGCTGTGGGGGACTCAGGTCAATAATTTCTGACATTGCCAGTTAAACAGAAGACCCAATGCTATTGTGGGCTACTGGACTCTTTTAGAATGTTTTGCTGAGTTTACACACCTATAATCAACAACGGAACTTAAAAAAAAATTGGGGTATAACTATGAATGTCCATTTTGTATCTGTGTATTCAAAGTGGTTGGGATAGATATATAGTTGCATTCTCTTAATGAATGGAATGATTTTTTCTAATGGTGTTTGTAAGTAGGATCACAAGTCTGCATCTTGTACAGCAATTAACCACTAAGAAGAATATATGCAGTGTATTATTTGTTGAAACTGTACTTTCGATTTGATTTGAAACTGTCTCATTGCTATATGTTTATCAATAAAACTTTGAAAAGAAAAAAAATAAATAAAAAATAAAAGTTACATACAAAGGAATACAAAATAAATAAATAAATAAATAAAGTGCCTGCTTAGGAATACATAAGGGCCAGGGGTTGGTCTCTAGCCTTTCGTGCCAGCCCCGCTCCTGGGGCGCACTGAGACAGCAAATGACACTGAGCCTGTAATCCCAGCACTTGGGAGGCTAAAAATCAGGAAGAATCACTAGGAGACCAATCTGTGTAGTCAGACTGTATAGACCCTATACTAAGTACATTTAAAAAAAAAAGGTTGGAGAATGCCATATTTTCCAGATAAATGGTTATTCTCTTTCTACATGGATTTAAGCAGTATGATTAGCTGTTTGGTAGGACCAATGCCCCCAGGACTACCTCTTCTTTAAAAAATTATTTATTTATTTATTTATTTATTTATTTGGTACAGGGTCTTACAATATGGCTCAGACTCATAGTGATCTTCCTATCTCAGCCTTCCCAGTGCTGGGATCATGGATGTGAGCCACCATGCTTAGTTTCCATGACTACTTTCTATCCAGAATTGATCTTTACATTTCCACAAAGACTCAGGTCACCATTGATTTGAAGATTACAGAAGTCAATATTAACCAGAAAATTTTCAGATCATAGAGAAGTTTGTCTCACAGTTTTCAGTGTATTTGCTTCATGGTTATCTGGCTCCGAGGCAGAAGGTATGAGAGAAGCCCATGACAGGGGAGAGGGGCTCAACCCATGGCAGCCAGGAAGCAGAGAGCGAAGAGAGGAAGCAGGCAGAGGAAGACGTCCTTCCAGAACACTCCCTAAGGGTCCACCTTGACCACAGGCCAGCTATGAAATCAGCAGTGGATTAACCCACAGATGAGTAGGGCTTCCCTACAATTCCATCATTTTCCAAAGGCTTAATTTGTGAATGCTTGAGACTTGGTGGACATTTTAAATACAAATCATAATAAGGGGACAGAAATGTGTCTTAGAAGTAAAGAAATAAATTACTCCCAGTTAGGAGGGGAAAAGCTGTCCCAGTTTGAGGCAGCAACAAGGTCTCCAAAGTGACTGCACGATGATCACAAGGTGGGACATGTGGGCCGTAAGCAGTCATGAACCCCACTGAAGTACACCCACATTAAGAAAACTTCTACCTTCCACAGCTACTTTCCACTTCTTCCAATTATGTAAGCAATGTAGTCTCAGTCTGGTGGAAACTGTCTTTATAGTATTTACTAAATACTTTTGAACATATGCTGCTTGGGACTGAGGCTTATTTCTTATACAACATCAAGCACATACGTGACACCATGACACTAATAACAGCACAGTAACAATGGTGACCACAGTTAGAGCCTACCTCCTTCCAGGGGCCTTGGTGCTTCACGTGTCATGTCTTTTCAAAACTTTTTAGAGAAGTTTAATGTATCAGTGTAGAAAGATACACATTTCATGTGCAAAAGGTTGAACTTTTAAAGACGGTGCCCACCCCTTTAACCAGCAACAGTGGCAAAAAGCAGAATATTGGAAGCAGAGCTGTACGTTCCCTCCAGTCTCCACCTCCTCCAGGATAGCTGCATCCTGACATCACAGGTTCATGTTACCCAGTTAGGTTCTTCATAATTGTCATACCTCATTTGTTCTCTGCTTCTACTTCACAAGGATTAAGAAAGCATCTCAGTTTGCCCTAAAGTTAACTCAACATCACAACTTGAGCTTTTATTTATTTATTTATTTATTTATTTAGCGGAACCAGGGATTGAACTCAGACCCTTGCACTTGCTAGGGAAGCACTTATTCCACTGAGCCATCTCCCCGGCCCCATAACTTGAGCTTTTATGTAGCTAATTAGTACTTACTCTTCCAATTGTACTGTTCTCGCCCACATAAGGAAGGAGCAGCAGGTTATGTGACAGTTCCTTTTGATTTTCCTTCCTGACTGCAAAACACAGTGTTTTCTTTCTGGCTTATTGTCACTATTCTTTACCACCAGCAGAAACTCCGAGGTACAGTAGTGGCAACTCACGCTCTCATGGAAAAGTCTCCATGTTTCTGACCAGACAGCTGTGAGCACGCAGGGCTCACCTACACAAATCAGCCTCAGGACAGTAAAAGCTAGTAGGCACATCATTGCCTAGACGTCACTGAAAGCTAAAAATGTTGTCTGATACTTAGGCCAATCACTGTACCTTATGTTTTTTTGTTTTTTTTTTCTCTTTTATTTCATTAAGGAAATAAATACTTTAGTAAATGGGTTTGGATCAAGGAAGGGGTAGGCATTTTCAGTGCTTGAAATATAGTTAAATGTAAAATGAAAAACATTTCAGACTAAGGAGGAAAAAAGTGGCATTACTGAGTTCTAAGCTGCATGTCAGAGACTGTCCTACAAATACCAGCATGCCGTGACAGTGGCGATGTAGCACATAATCATGACACCGTTTAGTGAGTGCGCACTCCATGCCAGGCGAGACCTAGAGCACCTCAGATAAGCTCTTTCTCCTGCGCCATTTGAGCCTTCCCCATCTTTTTTTTCTTTTCAGAACCGGGGATTGAATTCAAACCCTTGCACTTCTTGCACTTGCCAGGCAAGCGCTTATTCTATTGAGCCATCTTCCCAGCCCCCCATCATTTTAATGACAATAGCATCAATTAAAAATAGCCACCATTTATTGGGTGCCTACTATTCACAAGCCTCACTTACATTCTCCAACTCAATTCTCTGATATTTTACCCATAAGATAACTTCATAATAAGAGAAGTCTATCATATGATGTTTGCATAAGGTTCCCAGCAACACGTAAGTGATGCAGAAGGAGGAGAGGCACACGTTACCAGCAAATCATAGAAGCCCAGGTTATTTTGATACAGGAGGATGAAGCTCCCAGCCTGAAAGATACCTGGGGTGAGTCTATATTCTGTAAAACTGAAGAATGAATTTTAGGAACAACAGAGGTTAAGAGCAGAATGTGTTTATTGAGGGAAAGAAAGCTTCTGCGGAGAGAGGTACAGAAAGGAACCTGAGTGGGTTGCCAAGAATGCTGCACTTTCTAGGCTTTTGTAGAGCAAAAGCATGAGGTGAGGAGGTGAAAGGTGGGAAAAATGGGAACTCACAAGATGGGCAAGAGGTGGGGCAACACTGGGGTCCAGTAAGATTGCAAGTATAACTGCTCAGGTAGTCAGAAGCAAAAGGGAAGCAAGCAGACATGAATACAGAACAGGAGCACTTCCTCTAGGGGTTGGTTAGTGACTTTTTCCAGGTACTTGCTGCATAGTTTGAATACCAGTCCCTGACTTCTATCCCTAGGGAGGTATGTGGCTACGTTTATTTAATCTTTTGTCTTGAGGCCCAGCCCACAGCAGAGGTGTCTGTCTCATATAGCTGCAAGGTACCTTGTCTTCCATTTTGGGTCCTTTGGGGCCTAGCCCTGTCTGACTGCCTATAACTTTTCTTTTTTTCTTTTTCTTTTTCTTTTTTTTTTTTTTGTATTTTAGGGAAGGGTCTCACTACTAGATTGGACTGAGCTGGGATTACAGGTGGGCGTCACCACACCCAGTCTCAATTGCTGTCTCAGTGCGCCCTGGGGGCAGGGGCAGGGCCAGTATGGCAGGCCTGGGGATTGAACCCACAGACCCTGTGCCTGCTTGCAGGCACTTTAATCTGCTGAGCTATTTGGCCAGCCCTAGCCTATAATATTTCTAATTCAACTGACAACAATTTAAACAAAACACTTGGTTTTAACCAATACTGTGGCAACCATCTTTTGACTCCCCTTTAATTCTAAATGTTTTAGGCTGAAATTATTAAGGATCGTATCTCCCACTTGGCTTCGCAGGGTAGTAGAAAAATGCCTTTGAGAGGAGAAATAGGAATTTAATTCTTGCTGTTTGTGGTACAAGAAAGGGAAATCTAGGTGAACATACTGAAAGTGACTGGACATTAAGAAAAGGGATGGTGAGAAGAGTGCACCTGCAAAGAGCATGTCACAGCTGGTGAAAGGAGACTGCTGTGAGTCTGTGCCAGCTCGTTTTTCCACTGACACCTGCTTTCCACATGGGGCCAGAGCACTCAAGGGGACCTACCAGCCTTCACAGTCAGCTCTGCCAGCCAACTCTCAGCAGAAGAGAGCTCACAAAAACACTGACAGCGCTATCCATGGGAGGTGGCCCTCGTGCGTGGACCATGCTTCCGGCTGATCCCCAGCTCTCCACAATAGCTTGTGGTCTTGAATCGCAAGGGCATGGAGTGCCCTCTCTTGAGTCTGCTGTCCTTTGCTCTGCCTCCTCCCCTAGCACCACCATTCACCACAGCGTGCAGGGGATGAGCTGGGCTCTTGGGAGTCTTGGTCCAACCAAGACTGCAATCAAGACAACTTTATGACACCCAGACAGAAGGAAGCATCTGAAAAGGAAAATATTAAAATCCTGACAGAATGAATAACTACTATGAAGACAAAAATATGCATTGTGTTGATTATTGTAACTATCCTACTAACCTGTTTTGAAACTGTCTCATTTCTTTCTCAATAAAATTAATCTAAAAAATTTCAATTTACTATGATTTCAATTACTATGATTAAAAATCTAAGCGTTCATTGCCAAGGTGATAAAAGTGAATAAGAAATTGGTTTATTTCTGGACTATATAACATTTTAAATAAGATTAAGTAATGTACATGTTAACATGTTCAATTCCTAGGAATTCCATATACTTTCTGTAACACATATTAATAAACTGTTCAAAAACTGTAACTCAAAAATAAAATAAAATCCTGACAGATTTAGACTTAAGAAAGGTAATGCACCCTTACTTTTAAGTATTTATTTTTGTGTGCCCAGTTCTATAACAGACACTTTAAATTCTAAATTTCAGTCCAAAATTCCATTTTGCATACAGAGTCTCACACCACATAATGCTCTAGTCAACAGCAGGCTGTCTGTAGGACAGGGCCCCAAAGACTGCACTCACTAGCAAGGTCGCAGTCACTGCAGCTGAGGGCACTGCATGGCTTCATACACAACCTCTAACGACACTCTTCTCAGAACGCACTGCCCGTTTGTTAGGCAGCCCTTGACTATGTAGGAGAGCAAGTGTTGTACAAAGCTCTAAAGTAAAGACATTTTCTGGTAATCAGTTCATTTTTAGAGCTCCTTAAAGTGATGTTTTAATATTTTGTAAAAAAGCAAAGGAAGGAAGATCAGAAAAAAAATAGGAAAATAGATGTAAGACTGACAATAAAATCAGAAAGGATAACTGGGGACATAGTTCAGCGGTACAGCAGTACAGCACTTGCTTGATAAGCACAAGGTCATGATTTGCATTCCTGGTACAAAAAAAAAAAAAAAAACCCAAACAAACAAACAAAAGAACAACAACAAAAACTGAGTCAAATCTCCTACCATCAAGTCTCCACATTACCATGCAGAAATGGTACAACCTCAGACACTAAGCTTTCTCTGTCTTAGGCTTCCTATCTGCACAGTGAGAGTGATAATGATAGCACCCAACATTTGTGGTCTTATGAAATTGGATGACTGTATTAAAACCTGGGGCGTTACCTGGCATAGAAAGTGTTTAATGATTGACAATAGCCATTAGAGCCAATTACTAGCAATGCAGCCCATAAAATCCAAGACTTTTTTGAGAGCTCACTGGGGTTGACCCTCTTACAGCCTCAACTTAAGATATGGAAGTCCTTCTGTCTCTGATCATATGGTCTCTCACAAGAAGTAGATTGCAGTTAAGTTCTGATGGGTGGCATCTCATACCTCTTATAATTTCCAAGTTCTAGTACAAATCCCATCCCACTCCAGGTCTACCTCCTGCATAATACATCAAACTGGAAAGGGACAATTAGAACAGAAATCTCCTCACCCTTACTATTCTCTATGCATGATTCAAATTTGACATCAGCATGACTAGGAAACCCCATTTTGTCCCTTGAGAGCCTCTCAGTGTCCCTGAGCTGAGGGGCTAGCTCTGCAGGCTGCACTGGACTCTTCCAGCAGGCTTTTCTTCAAAAGGCAGGGCTTCCTAAAGACAGTTCAGGTAATTTACTTTCTTCTCTCCTGCATGTTCTTCCATGGTTTCCTCCTCTGCTTAGGGTAGAGGTGAGAGTCACTGGCAGGCAGGGCTCTATATCCACATAATCTTCCTCCTCTTGGTAGTAGGAAAATACACTGTTTCAAAGAGTATACAAGTTTCACATCCTGACTCTGGCACTTTTTGCTGGGTGATGCAAGATTAGCTTGATATCTCTGAGCCCTGGTAAATAAATATCATTGTGAAAACAAATAAAACAAAATAATTACATTTAATTGCAATGCTAACTCTTCAATAGTGGTGTCAGTTTCAATTAGTGCTGTGCCTCCTCTCTCCAATATCTACTGTGTTTTTCTAGGTTTCTTTTCTTCCACTGTGTCAAGGTCTTCGTGCTTTAGAATCAGTCTCTTCCCTCCTTTCCCCTGCCCACTAGAAAGCATATCCTCTCCACCATCTGCTCTGGCTCTTCATGCATCACCTGACCAGGTCCATCTTGCTTGCTCTTTCTCCATTGTCCACACATTCTGATTCCTCTGCCCAGCTGTTTGCAGCAGCACACATGGTAGAAAGCAGGGCCGCTCCACTCTTCCCTGATGCACAAGGGTGAAGCTTCCATAACTGCTCTTTCTGCCAAGGCCATTTTTCAAAGCATGAGAGCACCCCACAGGAAGCTTCTGGACCTTCAGAGACACTGGAATCAGTCCAGAGGGCAGTGGCCCAGACAGCCTCAGAGAGTGCACTCCCAGGAGTGCTCCTCCTCACACAGGCCTGAGCACCAGGGCTGAGAGGGCTGTGGGGAGCAGTACTCAGATAGAATCTGAAGCACTCTGCCTCAGGCAGCAAGCAGAGAACAGGACAAGGACTTGGCAATCAGCTTCCTACCTGAGTGGCCTTGAGCAGGTGACTAGAACTGTTTTGACTTTTGTTGACTTAAAAACAAGATGGTAAATAAAGCAGTACCTACTGTAGTCTCCTCCACTGTCCCCATGAGGCTTCCTTGGCTGTGACTATTCCACCCTGGAGTAATGCAATAACCTACCAGTCTCCTCTGCACCTCTACTGCATCATCCACATGGCTGCCGGAGGGTTTTGGGTTTTTTTCTGCGGTATTAGGGATTCAACTAGAACCTTGTGCTTGCCAGGCAGGTGCTTATTCTATTGTTATCTCCCTAGCCCCGAGGGTTTTTAAAACATGCAAGTAGATTATGTCATACTTCTATCCACAATACTTTCACTGCACATGGGCAAGGAAAAATCCCCTGCAGTCTTCAGCACACTGGCCTGGCGCCCCTTCTGCCTCTCTCCCTTCATGCTGTGTCCCTCCGCTCACCTCCAGCTACAGTTGAGCCACATCCCGTAGCTCTTCCAGTGCACACACTTCCTCCCTGCTCAGAAGCCTTTGCCACCCCTCTTCCTGGAAGCTGCTTTTTGTGGTTTCGGGTTTTTCAAGGGAACAATAAAATACAAGAAACACATTTTATAAGATTATTTTATAATGAATCACCCAAAGAATCATATACGAGAGTGCAGGAAATCTGTCCACACACTAAAGACCAAGGAATCCAGCTGAGGTCCTGGATCCTGACAGTCTGCACGAGTCCAGCTGAGGACCTAGAGCTCATAACAAGGCCTCCCATGAGTCCAGCTGGAGGCCCAGAGCGCACGACATCTCCTGCAGGTCTGTATCAAGGATCTGGGCTGACAAGGCCCCAAGGTCGGTAGTGGATCTTCCTTTATTCCTTTACACTGGCTAGAAAGTCTACGCCAGTGGGAGGAAGAATCTGTGCCAGCAGGCTGAGGGATCTTTACTGGAGCCAGGAAGCAATGCTCAAGGTAAGGTCAAGAGTTCCCCACAAAGCACCACAGCCATCCTCAGCAGCAGTGAGGTCCCAAGCACCTCCAAGGATGAGGAAAGCTATGTTCCCATCAGGAAAGCCAGCACAAAAGCTTCTACAGGACGTAGAACAATGTTCCACTCTCCCCTCCGGAGCCAGGAAATGATGCTCACGATGAGGGCCAGAACTCCCTGAAATTAATCAAAACCATTCTTTGTGACAGTGAGGTTCAGAGCTCCTCCAGGGGCAGGAACAGCCAAGGTCACCAGGAAACCCAGCACAACAAGGTCAGCCAGGAGAATGGCCTAGGTGAACCAGCAGCCTCCCAACAGCTTCCCTAACAGCCTTCCAACAGCTTCTTCAGTTCTGCAGAAACCCTCAGGTGGGCCTGCCACACCCAGCGCCACACTGGTTCAGTTCAGCTGGGTGTAACAAGTTGACCACCAGCTGGCAGCCCACCACACTTCTCTTCTGATTATTTGCCTATTATCTTATTCTACTTTTTCAAATCTCAGCAACATATCTTCAGAGGCCATTCTTTATCCCTTCTTTAACTGAATTACCCTTTTCTATTCTTCCATAGCACAGTCAATTTTCCTTTAAAGAGCTTATCCCTATTTGAATTTCTATTTATAACTCCAGTATAATATCTTCCTTATGTCTGGTCTTTCAGCACACTGAACCAGAGCGCTATACCTATGCTTTTATTCCTTTACACCGGCTGTCTTCTCCACTGTGAAACACATGGAAGATGCTTCATGAACATTTGCAGGAGCAGGTGGAGTAAGCGTGACAGTGAGAAAAGGGGCTCATGCTGCTGTAGCACCATTCTCCCCATCAACAGCATGGGCAGTCTCCATGACAGCAGTGACTACACTTTATCAAGGCTGCCATACACAGGGATTTATACTGAAGCTTTTGTGTCTCTTCAAATTCAATCTTCATGCCCCCCCCAGCATACTCGCAGGAAGGGGAAAGGGACCTGACGAGGCCATCAAGTCAGGGTGGAGCTCAGGATGAAACCAGATCTCTCTGACCTGAAGCCTATGACATAAGGAGAACATAATGGGCTGTGGCTCCCCAAATGAATGGTTTAGTACTTTTCTTTTTCAAAAAACAATACCAAAGTAAAACAAATGCTAATTTTCACAACATCCTTTAAATAATACATTCCATGGCTTAAAATTTCCAAATGACCAAGAAATCAGACTTGAATCAAAATTGCCTTTCCCTAAAGCTAAGTGGAAATAAATAATATACCACTTGTTTTCTAAGTTCAGCAAATCTTTGTGTGATGTGTTTCTATTCTTTTAGTCCGCTTCAAGCTAAGAGCTAGACAATTGAGCATTAATATTCCCGAGGCATCAGCGCATCTCTACTTTGACTCTGGGAGGCTCATTTCCTATCACCCTGTGTGGCTACCCCCTCACCACCATGGTCTCCTTAACTCACAAAGGCAGTAAGCTCCAGCTTAATTCATAAAGAAAAAGACACATTGGGCTGGTGAGATGGCTCAGCGGTCTAAAGCACCTACTTAGAACAAGCTTAGCAAAGCACAAGGGACTGTGTTTCAATCCCCCAGCACCACATGCCAGCCAGCCC
>NW_004524724.1:206749-212215 GCF_000260255.1 Octodon degus
TGGTCTAGTGGCTTCCACCAGGTCTGTGGTTCGAGCCCCGCGGGTGCTCTCCAGTCCTTTAAAAAAATAAAGAAATAAAAAGAAATTAAAAAAAGAAAAAGACACATCAAAATGTAGTAGATTTTGTTTGTTATTCAGTCCTCTCAGAATTAAATTAGAGACCAGTGATTTCAGTAGACTTCTGCCTATTATCATTGCTTTAAAACAATAGCAAATGTATATAGTGGACAAAATGTTCCACACATGAATGGCATCGTAGGAAGATGTATATTAATAATAACTTTAAGATAGTATCCATGCAATATGTTCCACCACAGAGAAGAGAATCTACCTACCTGTGCTGCCTTTTCATCTGTCACTAGTCACACTAAATAGTGAATGGCCAACTGTATCGGATATGAGGCTGACCTTGAATAACAAGGTTACTAGCACTCAGAATTTTTCTTTAAAATTCTTACTTTTCTTGGGCTTCCATGTGAGTATCTAGGAGTGTTATGAATAGCTTCCTGGTTTAATGTTGGTATCAAGCATAAATATTCCTGTTCTGTTTCCACATGTCTAGCGAGAAATAAAGTTGGTTTTTTTGCTGCAACCATATGACCTATTTCTTTAGCTTTCAGCACAACTATGGCTATGCTATTAGTTTGCTAAAGCTGCTGCTTTAGTTACCGTTCTCTCATTGCTGAGATAAAATACCCAGCACCCCAAATTAAGGAAGGAAAGGTTTCTTTAGCTCACAGTTTGTGCAGGTTTCAGTCTGTCTTAGTTACTTTTTACTCATTGCTGGGACAAATACCCGACATACAAAATGAAGGAAGGAAAGGTTTATTTAGCTCACAGTTACTGGAGGGTTCAGTCCATATTCCGCTGGCTCCAAGGCAAACAACAGCAGTTCACACAGCAGAAAACAGTGAAGAGCAGAGGAGGAGCAGCAGCTGCAGCGGCGTCTATCAAGCCTCTCTCTTCCTTCTGCGCTGACTGCGAAGACCAGCCTCCACAGTGAAGATCGGAGCTCCTCTAAAGTGGCGCGGCTGCAAAGATCAAGCTCCTGCAAAGACTGAGATTTCTCCACGGAAGCAGAGTGGGTTGGCAGGAAACTGGGCAGGGCAGCTTCCTGCCTTTCTCAATTCCTGGGCCCTGCCTACCTGCAGGGCTCAGCCTCCACGCTGAGATCTGCCTGAGCTGACTCAGCCAAGCTGACACAATGTATCAACTAACACACAGTCCATAATCAGGTGCAGGTATCTGTCACGGTTTGTTTATAGGTGTCCCCCCAAGGCCTCATGCATCATGGGGTGGCTTGGTTTCTGGAGTGTGTGACTTACTCTTGATCTAATGCTGGGATTATGGGTGTAAGTGCTGCACCCGGCCTGGGGCAGGCAGCCTGAATGCAACTGAAGGGAGACAGACTTCCCCTCTGTGGCCGTTGCTGCTGCTATTTCTCCCTTGTGCTCTGCTCTCTGCCACTACCAGGTTGCCCTCTGCCATGTGCCACTCTGCCTTGGAGCCAGCTGAGTATGGGCTGAAACCTTCAGTGTTCATTGTGAACTAATAAACCTTTCCTTCCTTCATTTTGAGTGTCAGGTATTTGTACCAGCAATGACAGAAAAGTAACTAAGACAGTGTCACATGGCAGAGGTGCAACAATTCATGGTGGCCAAAGGTCAGGGGTAGCACTCACACGGCTGATTGCAGCAATAGACAATGAAGTAGTCACAAACTCTAGATTCAGCCACCTCCAAAAGCCTGCCCCCATAACGGTACGAGGCTTCAGAGAACATCCAGACACAAGACAAAGCAGCTTCCATTACAAACTATTATATAATTATTTGACTGAAACAAAAGAAATGTCTATTTTCAGTTCTTTTATATACTAGATTTTCTATTTGTAGCCTGAGTAGAGAAGGACCTTTTTTTTTTTTTCTTAAATGCTTTCACTTTATTTATTTATTTATTTAGGTAGAAATGGGGATTGAACTCAGGTCCTTGCGCTTGCCAGGCAAGTGCTTATTCTACAGAGCCATCTCCCCGGCTCCTTATTTTCAGGTCTTAAAATTGAAGTTATAAGATCTAGGATTGGGTCAGTTGGCTTGCAGATGGACTTTTTTCTTATTTGTACCCTCGCATAGGAGGTGGAGACGGGGGAAGCGGGAGAGAGGGAAGGAGGGAGGGAGAGAGAGAGCAGGTAATAGATAGATGCAGATGCAGTGTTTCTCCTCTTTTCGAACACCAGTCCCTAAAAAGCAGGACTCCACACCTGTGATCTCATTTAAGCATAATTATTCTTTTAGAGAGAAAAGCTTTCCGTCCACAACAGTCACTTTTATTTTATTTTTAAATGTATTCAATCCCCATGTAGTCAAATAAACAAGAAGCTCAAAAATTTCTCTTTTGCAGCTATCATTGAGGGCTGTTTTGTTTTGTTTTGTTTTGCGGAACTGGGGATTGAACTCAGGCCCTTGCACTTGCCAAGGAAGTGCTTATTCCACTGAGCCATCTCCCTGGCCCTTCATGGAGTTATTTAAAAACTCTTGAGTTTTAATTTTTGCAGCATCAATTTTGCTTTCAAATACTAGGCACAGAAATAATCTTTGTGTGTTAGTAGAGCCTGGCTTTTTGCCTATATTGCTTCGACCTCTCCCACTAGGATGACTCGGATACTGCTTCCACTGATTTCAGAATTGATCACATCCTGAGCAGGACACAGTGCTGCTTGTGACCTAGAATGGCTAAAATCTCCCAGGAGAACATTGAGCTGGTAGCCCCTGCCATCAGCACTTGGGACCAGGCATTGATCACAGGGCTGCAGGCTAGCTCTTGGCTGTGTCATGGTGGGTTTTCTTTCAAGGCTCTGATTTCCTTTCCAGCCAGTAAGCATGAGGGATACCATGTCCATCCGCTCACAGCAGTAGCTTGGGCATTGAAAGGAAATTGTCCATGGTCCTTCTGCACACAATTAGCCCCACCTGCAGCAAACAGCTGCAGAACCCAGAGAAGCCCTTCATGAAGACCTGCCTTCTCATGTCCAGACACGTGCTAGTGTCATTTCTCAAGGACTGTGTGTGACCAGTAGCTTTATATTTCTGAAACTGCAAAGGCTCATGAAAATGATTGCTCTGCTTCCCTCCCTTCCCTTTTCCCCATCACAGTTTGTCTTTCCTTTTGAACAATTTCTTCCCAATGTACAGTATCTATTGTACATTTTGGAACTTACTTGTTCAGTTTCACACACTATTGAGACAATAGAATATTTGCACTTCTGGATCTGATTTCACTTATGAGTATGATCTCAAGTTGCATTCACTTACCTATAAAAATCTCCAGCTAATCTTTTTATGTCTGGGTAGTACTCCATTATATTAAAAAAAACACATATTTTAAAAATCTAGTCCTAGGGCTGGTGAGCTAGGTCAGCAGACTAAGTGCCTACTTTGGCAAGTACAGGCACCAGGGTTTGATCCTTGGTCCCAAACACTAGGCTGGCCCCATCCCCAGGCTATAACGAGCAGACAAATGAGTCCAGTGTGGTGGCACATGCCTCTAATGCCAGTGCTGGAGAGGCTGAGAACAGGAGGATCACTATGAGTCTGAGCTGTGTAGTGAGACCCTGTACCAAATACATAAATGAAAAAGAAAGAAAATCTATTCTTCAGTTGATGGGCATCTGGATTGTTTCCAAGATTTAGCTATTACAAATTGTGCTGCTATAAACATGGGTGCACAAATATCAAGATATGATGTTTCGTCTGGAAAAATACACACAAGGGGAATAGCTGGTTTGAATTGGACTTTTAATCCTAAGGTTATTTATTTATTTATTTATTTTTTGCAGGGTCTACAGGGTCACATCGCATAGTTTGGACTGTAGTAATCCTACTGTTTACAGCCTCCCAAGTGCTGGGATTATAGGCGTGCTCCACCACACCCAGTCTCAATCAGTCTCAGTGGGGCCCAGGGGTGGGGCAGCAGGGCAGGCCTGGGAATCTAACTTCCCACCCCTGCTTCTGCCTAAGCAGGCACTTTAATCCACTGAGCTATTTGGCCAGCCCTCTAATCCTAGTTTTTAAAGGAATCTCCACTTATTTCCACAGTGGTTGCTCCAGTCTACATGCTTATCAACAGTGAAAAAGAGTTCTTTTTTCCCCCCAAGCCCCTCCAGCATTTGTTACTGGTTGAGTTTTTGATGACAGCCATTCTTTTTGAAGTAAGATGGAATTTCAGAGTTGTTTTAATTTGCATGTCTCAAATGACCAGTGATGTTGAACATTTTTTCATTTATTTATTAGCCATTTGTATTTCTTCCTCTAAGACATTCATGTTTATCTCAGATGCCTAGTTTGATGGGGTCTTTGAATTTGGTAGGGGAATCTGACTTTTTCCAATTCTTTATATGTTCTAGATGCAAGTCTTTTGTCTTTGGAAGAACACAAAATAGTTAAGATAGTTATACAGCTAGTTTCTCCTGTTTTGGGGGAAAACTTGCACAGTAGCAGCCTGAGAAGCATCTTTATTCTTTTTAAATTTTTTATTTTTTAAAGAGAATCCAGGGCTGGAGAGATGGCTCAGTGGTCTAAGGCACCTACTTAGAACAAGTTTAGCAAAGCATCAGGGACCGCGGTTCAATCCCCCAGCACCACATGCCAGCCAGCCCGCCCCCTGGTGGGCTGAGCTGTCCACACACACACACCACACTCTCTCTCTCTCTCTCTCTCTCTCAAATAAATAAAACAATTAAAAAAAATAAAAAAAATAAAGAGAATCCAAAGTAGTATTAAAGCACAAAAATTACAAATGACATAGAATTTCAATAAACAAAATATGAATTTCACAGTATTTGTTGTATTGCATAGTGTTGTCTTCGTATTAGTTCATATTACCAGATATACACATGCAAAATTGGAAAAGAAAAGAAGAGAAAAATATATAAAGTAAGAAGAGAGAAAAAGAAAAAGCAATTGGAAAAAGGCAAAACAAATTAAGGATTAACTGTTCTTTTCCACAGGCCAGCAGAAATGCACAGTATAGTAATCCAAACCATCTTGCTTACATACATAGATATATCTCTTCCCCCACTCCCTCTGCTGCCCTCCTCAACTCAGTAATTCCTTCCTTTTGAATAGGCTCATTCCCTTTTACCTTCAGATTTTCTCTTTCAGGTTCATATACTAAGGAGACAATATGATGTTTGTACATATGAGTTTGATTTATTTCACTTAAGAGTATGGTCTCTAGTTGCACCTATTTACCGATAAAAGTCTCAAATCTATCCTTTTTTATAGCTGAGTAATACTCCATTGTATAAAAATACCACATGCTTTTTATCCATGCCCAACTGATGGGCATCTGGATTGTTTCCAAGATTTAGCTATGACAAATTGCACTACTATAAACATGGCTGCACATACATTGCTGTGGTATGAGGTTTTCAGTTCTTTTTGGGAAAATATCCAGGAGGGAAATAGTTGG
>NW_004524724.1:220536-227829 GCF_000260255.1 Octodon degus
TTAAGAGGGATGAGCCTGGGGTGGGAACATGGCCCTTCTGTTTGGAACACAAGACTGATTAGATAGAAATGAGATAAAAGTAGAATTAAACTTGTCTGTTGGCTCTCAAGAAGGAACTTCCAGTTTTCATGGCAAGGAATATTTTCTAAGTAATAGTATTGGAAGTACAGGTAATTAAACAAACCGACAAGCCTAGGGATTGAGATCTTATATTTTCTACAATACTAAAAGAGTTTAGGAATATTCTATGATAGGCCTCAGTAATACAATTTATACTCACACAGTGATTCTATTTTCAGTTTCAAGCAGACACTTCTATCCATATTTTCTTAGCCGGGTGGATTTATTAAATAAAATATTACAAAGAAAGTAGTGTTATGTGACTACTAACTGACCCATCTAGATATTTGTCTCCATGATTTGAATAATATATACATACTAAATGTTCTTTCCTCATCAACAAACATTTTCAGTTGTGGTTATGTAAGAAAAATAAGGATGAAGTTAGTTAGCTTGGGATTGGGTCTGTGCCCATACTGCTTATTAAAACAGACTGGAAATATCTTGGAAATATTTTTTGCGACTGACAAAAATAGCAAAACAACAAAATGAGCTTCAATATATCACAGCCACTCAGACAATGGTTTATCCAGCTAGAGACTTTGTTGTAACTCAAAAATCAGATGACAACGAGACAAGTCCAAAAGTTAAAAGAAGCGCCTTATTTTAGCTGGTACCCAGCGGCAGTCTCTATGCAAGGTGCAAAGAGGCGCGCCGAGCATTGACAAGGTGCAGTATTTAAGCTTGAAAAACTGCAGAAATAGGGGAGGGGTGGAGAGGAAGAAGTGGCAGGGTCATTAGTTCAGTTCATGGGGTGGTCCTGTTGGGTGAAGGTGCTGGGTTGGCAGTCATACAGAGTTCATTGAGATAAAGTTTGGGGAACAGATATCATAAGGCTTGAGTCATAGGGGTGAGGAATTGGGAGGAATCTGAGTTGGCAGTCAAGGGGTGAGGAATTGGGAGGAATCTGAGTTGGCAGTCAAGGGGTGAGGAATTGGGAGGAATTTGAGTTGGCAGTCAAGGGGTGAGGAATTGGGAGGAATTGGGAGGAATTTGAGTTGGCAGTCAAGGGGTGAGGAATTGGGAGGAATTTGAGTTGGCAGTCAAGAGGTGAGGAGTTGGGAGGGGTCGGTGCATACAGAACAGGAACTCAGCGAGGTTAGAAGGGCAACAAAATGGAGTCTATTTTGACAGGGTACAACAGACTTGTCCTCAGACCATCCCTGAGTCTACACATTGCTACATGCCCAAGCACATGGGCTGTTGGCGGGTGACTCTCTACCTTGGTTGTCTGTTGGTCTGCTCACACTGTGGATGGAACTCTTTGAACCTCTTCTAGTCCTGAGTGCTGCCCAACTCATGCGTCATTCTTTACGCAGATAAACTCAGTAAAATTTAATTTGTCTATAGATTTCATATTTAATGTGGTATATAAGGATTTAATTCACATCACATTTTCTCAGCAGACACCAACTTTTGTTATTATTTTTGGTACTGGGGATCAAACTCAGGACCTTGTCCTTGCTGGGCAGGCACTTATACCACTGAGCTATTTCCCCAGCCTCAGACACCAACTTTTAATGAAAAGAATTCTCAGTGTTTTCACCTAATACCACTGTGTAGATACTGTTCACACTGAGTCAGGTAAGTTGTTAGAATTTTTAAACTTCAGATCTCATGTCTAATGTGCAGCTGTTACAGAGCTTGTTTTGTTTCTCAGTTAATTTTCTGTGACTACCTAAGTGTTCTACATTTTCCAAAGCTCTTTAAATGCCTTTTGTAGGGATATTTTTAAAAGTAGCTTTTATGCTTTGATCTGAAGAGGTTTACCTCTAGGCTGGATAACGATGTTTTGCTGTCCCCTTCAATTTTTGCTTAATTTTATCTTGCTTCTATCTTTTATTGATTCTTCCTTCCACAAATCTCTCGCTTAGACTTAATTATGTGCAAAGACAAATAATGGAATATATTTAAATGATGAAAGATATTTTTGTTGGGAGCCACAGGAAGCTAGGAAATTGATGAAACCTGTGTGGGTGGGACTGGGCCTCTTCGGTGCCTAAAGCAAACAAGCTACCTCACTCTTGAGAAAAATATTCTGTCTGGCTCAGGTCAGCTATTAGTCACTAGGCAACCTGTGTCACATGTTACTAACTTTGCAAAAGTATAAATAAAGTATCATTTTGTTGTGTGGCGAGTTAGTCTTGCCCATCAGGCAGGCTAGCAACCACCTAGCCCAGCTTTTGTCTTCTTGTCTATCTTTCTCATTCCTGTGGCCGTGTCTCCCCAGGTAGAACCATTTGCAGTAAGACCAACGGATCCCTACATTTGGCAGCTGATCAGGATGCCCAGTATGAAATAAGTGTGAGCAGAAGAATCACTTCCAAAAAGCATGCACAAGGGATGGAAGTGGATTGATTGGAGCCATCAGTAGTCCTCACAGGTGTGCATTGGCACTGGCACTCTAGGTATAAAACTTGGGGATGGAGGCTCACCGGGGCCAGGGGCGGCTCACTAGGGCCAGGAATAGCCCACTAGGGCCAGGAGAGGCTCACTAGGGCCAGGAATGGCCCACTAGGGCCAGGAGCGGCTCACTAGGGCCAGGAGCAGCTCACCAGGGCCAGGAGCAGCTCACCAGAGCCAGGACTGGCTCACCAGGGCCAGGACTGGCCCACTAGGGCCAGGAATGGCTCACTAGGGCCAGGAGCGTCTCACTAGGGCCAGGAATGGCCTACTAGGGCCAGGAGTGGCTCGCTAGGACCAAGAGCAGCTCACCAGGGCCAGGAGCAGCTCACTAGGGCCAGGAGTGGCTCACCAGGGCCAGGAGCGGCTCACTAGGGCCAGTAGTGGGCACAGACCCAATCCCAAGCTAACTAACTTCATACTTATTTTTCTTACATAACCACAACTGAAAATGTTTGTTGATGAGGAAAGAATGTTTAGTATGTATATGTTATTCAAATCATGGAGACAAATATCTAGAGATGAAGTAAGATGAGCTGAAGGTAATTTTTTTTGGGGAGAAGGCAATGGATCAAGTGGTCATTTTTTTTCAAGTGGTCATTTTTATGTATTTTAATTTAACATTTTTGCAAATGAAATTATTAAAATAACACTTATAATATTTTCAATAGATTAGAGAACAAAATTGGAAAGAATTTAGAAGGCTCAAAGAAATGTGAGAATCCTTCACAAATAAGACTGAAGCAGAAAGTTTTTTCATTACCAGATATTTGTGAATCTTGACTTATGACAATTGTAATTGTTGCCTACATACTAAAATTTCTCCAAAGAACATTAGCTTTCTTTCAACTCACATAAGCTACATGTCCTGAACTGTCACACTCAGAATCATTGTTACTCCCAGAGGGAAAACCTGTGCCACATTCCTTTATTGTATTTGTCCCATTGCAAACTGCTTACAATTGCAGAAGACACTTAAAATATAGATTGCTCAGGGAAAGGTTTTTCAATATCTGTTGATTACCAATCTGCAAATTAAATTTCTAAGAATAAAAAAAGACGGGCCAGGGAAATAGCTCAGCAGCACAAGTGCCTGCCCTGGCGAGTGCAAGGCCCTGAGTTCAATCCCCAGTACCACACACACACACACACACACACACGCAAAGAAGAACAAAAAAGAAAAAGGCTTCAGCTATTTTAAGATACCTTGAGGAGGGAGGATTGTGTTTTAGCTCAGTTGTTTAAAGCACCTGCTTGGGCAGGCTCAGTGAGGAGCAGGGGACCGCAATTCATTCTCCAGCTCCACAATCTTACCAGACCTGCCCTTAAGGCAGCCTGAACTAGGAAAGAAAAATCCTTCTCCAAGATACCTTGAAGAATATTAACAATGATTAAAATGTGTCAGGATTTTCTTCTGAGGATTACCTTTTTTTTCTCTTAGCTAAGCCCCTGACCCCAAGGTGGGCTGAGCCCATCACAGTCAGGGTGTAGCGGCACATGCCTGGAATCCCAGCGCTGGGGAGGCTGAAAGCAGGAGGATCGCCATGAGCACAAGCTGTGTAGTGAGACCCTGCAACAACCAAATACATTAAAAAAAATTCCAAGAATTGTGCCTCAGTAACCATCTTAGGAAATATGAGAATCCCTGTTTTATGTTTTTTGTATAATCTGTATTTGATGCATGAGCTGGTATTTTTACTGAACTTGATCTCAAATATTATCTGGTTTTATGAGGATTTGCCTATTTTCCCTTATTTATTCATCATGAATATCTTATGTTATTATGAGCTATACAAATGTTTAAATATGTGATGGGTACTTTAATGAGACCAAAATTTTATCCATGTTTTCTGTCTAAATCAGTAAACTTAATGCCAACTGATGAAAATTTTAAACTTCTTAAATGCTATAGTTGTAATCATTATCAACCTTTATTTTATTTTCCTTCACCAGTAAAAACAATTTAGACTCACTTCCTCCCAAATTTAAAACTAAATCATTTGATACTGTCTTTTATATTTAAAAACTGTTAAACAGTCTTACCTGACCTTCCAACTTGATTGGAAGTTTCACAAATGGAAATATCTGGGTAATACTTCTGCTTAACAAATTATCCCTAAAAATAAGCAAATAAAAACTACATGACATTGATTTAGACAATGATTTTTTTTTGGGGGGGCAGGATCTCACTTCACAGCTCAGACTCAAAGTGATCCTCCTGATTTCTGCCTCCCTAGTGCTGGAAGTACAGGCGTGTCCCACCATGCCCGGACTCCATCCCCAGCTCAGTGTACGCTGGGGGTGGGGCTGGCGTGGCATGAGGTGCCAGGGATTGAACCCCGGTCCTTGAGCTTACCTAAGCAAGCACTTAGTCTGCTGAGCTATAGCACTGGCCCTAATGATTTCTTTATGTGACTCCAAAAGTTTTAATAACAAAAGCAAAAAGTAGATGAATTATGTAAAACTAAAATGCTTCTATACAACAAAGATAATAATCAATAGAGGAAAGAAAAAAACCTACAGATTGGGAGGAAATATTTAGAACCATACATCTGCTAAGAGGATAATATCCAAATAACACAATGGGAAAAAAACAACTTAGTTTAAAAAAAGACAAAGGACCAAACCAGACATTTCTAAAAAGAAGACAAATATATAAGTTAATATACATTCATTTATTCAGTCTAGGAATTACAATTTTACTTTCAAATAAATGTCCAATGGTAATGTAAAAAATGTTCAACATTACTCGTTATCAGGGAATGCAAGGTAAAATCACTGTGACATGTCATCTATTAGGAAGGTTTTTATCATAAAAGTGAAAATTTTTGTCCTGGATGTGGAGAAAAGGAAACTCTTGCATACTATTAGTGGGAATGTTAATTTCTTGAGTCATGAAGGAAAACATATGAAGATGCCTGAAAAAATTAAAACTTGAGTTGGAGTATAATCCAACAATCCTACCGCTGGATGTATATCCAAAGGAACTCGAGTTAGTATATTGAAGAGGTGTCTGCACTACCGTGCTTATTATTGACATGATAGTGACAATGTAAGCATCAACCAGTGGACGAAAACACACAAACATGTAGTATATACACACAGTGGAATATTTATTCAGCCTTAAAAATGGGGAAAGTCCTGTCACTTGCAAGAACACGGATGCACATGCGAGACAATGGGAGACAAATACTTCATGGACATACTTAGATGTGGTCTATAAATATCTCACATGCACAGAGGTGGAGAACAGGACAGTGGTTACTAGGTGTTGCGATGGAGGAAGGTAGACAGGTGGCAGCGGAAAGATTCAAAGTCTCAGTTAGAAGGAGAACTTTAAGATATGTCTTTTTTTTTTTTGCGGAACCGGGAATTGAACTCAGACCCTTGCGCTTGCCAGGGAAGCGCTTATTCCACTGAGCCATCTCCCCAGCCCCTGGGGAGATGGCTCAGTGGTCTAAAGCACCTATTTAGAACAAGCTCAGCTAAACCACAGGGACCACAGTTCAATCCCCCAGCACCACAAGCCAGCTAGCCCCGCCCCCTGGTGGGCTGAGCTGGCCACACACACACACACACACACACACACACACAAATAAAATTTTTTTTAAAAAAGGAGAATTTTAGGCCTATCATATCATATGGTGACTTAGTTAAGAACAATGTACTGTTTACTGTGTGAAAAGACATATTCACCACAAATTGAAGCATCTACTTGGCTTTTATTTGATTCTTGAGTCAGGCAACTTCTTCTGTAAAATAGAATGAGCACTCCTTTGAGCTCTAGAGAAAAAAATAACAAGGCTGAAGTAGGCAAAAAAGGGGAACAAGAGCAGACTGACCACTTCAGCTACTTTTCTTACTGGGTTACACCTGAAGGGACTGCCTCACTACTCTGATTCAAGCCGACCTTTATCTGCTGAGTTTTTATATTTGTTTATGTGTTTGTTTAGGAGGCTGGCTCACTGCGAAGTTCAGCTTGATGTTGCTGTATTGAACGTTTTTAAATTTCCACCTGATAACAATGATTATTATAATATTAAGAAGTATGTGAAGTAATACATTCATTCAGGTAGTCTAGGAATTCTACAATTTTATTTTTAAAGTATCTTTTATGTCAGATGATATTTGTGTTAAATATATATATATATATATGGCTGGGGGAGATAATTCAGTAGAGTAAGTGCTTGCCTGGCAAGTACAGGGTCCTGAGTTCAATCCCTAGTACCGCAAAAAATTGAGAGAGAGAGAAAGAGAGGGAGAGCGAGTGCTGAGGTGTTCCGTGTACAGTTCTGCAGGCCTACCCCTAAGTTCAGGAAGCGCTGTCTGCACGCTTCCTGCCCGGGGCCCACCGGCCCGCGACCCCAGCCCTGCAGGAATGGGCTCCGCTCACAGGCCGGCTCCGCCCAAGGTCCCGGTGGCCCTGCACACAGCAGGCAGGTGGCGAAAGCTGCTAGGCGCGGTCGGCTGGAACCCGCGGAGCACCGCCCAGCCTCGCGGTGCGCTGACTCCGGGGCAGTCAGACTTCTGGCTCGCTAAGCGAGGAAAGAGGACGGCAGCCGCCGCCCTGGTGGCCTAACCTTGGGAGTCGCTCTGCCTTCTGCTGCCATCTGTTGGTTAATAATGAGAGAGAGTCCGGTTCCGAGAAGATGGAAGACTCTACCTACTGGTCATGTCAAAATAAGTAAAGAACGGAGACTGAGCGGTCGGTGCCGCGTTGCTGACCTCGAGCAGCAGTCAACTCCACGTAGAACCTGGGAGCAGGGGATT
>NW_004524724.1:229419-232948 GCF_000260255.1 Octodon degus
CTTTTTTCTCAAAATAAACAAGTCCTTATTAAACCAGGAATTTGGAGCAAACAACCTGGTTTTTTATTTTTGTATATTTGTTTACTTCAAATTTTTGCTTTACAGCAGCCTCCGCAAAACCTTTAGAATGCTCTAAAAACTGTATATTTCTCTTTGCAGCCATTCATGATCATTGTGCATAGTGTTACACACATGTCAAAATGGATGTTGCATTAAGTAGTAAAGTAACTTTAATAGAGAGGAAAAAAAATAAGTAAAGAGCAAAAAATGAGATGACAGAGTAGGGAGATAGATCTTTCTAAAACAGAGAAGGGATCAAGAAGCGAAGGGAGAGGGAGAAGGAAGAAAAAGGAGTAGAGATGCACCGTGCACATGGGCCGTCCCCTCGCAAGAAGTGCAGGTGTGACGCGCTGCACACATCTACTAACCAATGTAAAAGCAACCTTGAAATAGTAGAAAGGAAAAAATAATAGCAAAAGAACACAGATACAAGATTTTCTTAAGTGTTTTTAGCTGTTTGAAAGTTAAAAAGTATCGCTTGTTTTGCTTGATTCTAAATGTATAATAATACTGAAGAAATCATATTACATGCAAAAAGGGATATTTCATTTGAAAACAACCTGTACTTTTGAACTACTGATCAAAGAAGTGCTTTTTTTTGTGACTGTTATATGCTTAGACAGTGCCTAAGAATGTGAGGGCTTAGCATAGTGAACAAAATATTGGGACAAAACAGAACTGTAAGGAGAGTGGGAGTGAGAGCTCTTTGTAAATGTCTCCCTTTCATGTCTCACTTCTCTAAGGGAAACGTTTTACCCTTTAAAATGATTTTATTTTGGTTAGGACACACAACAAGAGCTGCTGTCTTAATTCTAAGTGAACAATACTGCTTGCTGGAAGGAACTTGGGATATAGCGATCCCTAGAACTTAACTCATCGCAAATAGTGAGTCTTTATATTCCCTACCTGGTAATTCACATTTCCCTCCTCTCCTCAGTTCCAGGAAATCCTGTTCTGTGCTTTGCATCTATGAGTTTGACTATTTTGCATACCTCAGATTAGTGGATTCATGCAGTATTTGTTCTTCTGTTCCTAGTTCAGTTCACTCATCCCAATAACCTCAAGATTTATCATGTTATTACATACTACAGCATTCAGTTCTCATGTTAGGCGGAGTGTGGTAATATGTTTCCTGTCACTGTGACAAAACACCAGAAACAATCAACTTATAAAAAGGAAAGATTTGATTTGGATCTGTTTCAGATGTTTCTTCCCTGGGCCACTTAGTACCTGTGTTTCTGACCATGCTGATCACGCAGAAGGCAGTGCACTATGGTGGGGAGCACACAGTAAAGCAGAACTGCTCATCTCCAAGCAGCTGAGGGTGGTGAGCAGAGGGACAGAGGGCTGGGAGAGGGCGGGAGGGAAAAGAGAGGGAGGGAGGGAGGGAGGGAGGAAAGGAGGGAATACAGCCTGCAAAACCATGCCCACAGTGCCCTGATGGCTCCCCCAGACTCCACTCCTCAGGTGTCCACTGCTGCCCCCAAGACCCTTCAGCTGTGAAACCATCAGTGGATCAGCCAGTCTGTGGGGTCCGAGACCTTAGGATCCAGTCCTGTTCCAAATGCCCCATGGTAAACGCTGGCACCATGGACACAGCCTTTGCCCCATGGCATCTTGGAGAGCACGTGGGAACCAAACCATGCCTCGGGGGACATCCCCTTCCGTGCATGCACCACGCTGTGTGTGCGCACATCTGTCCGTGAACATTTAAGCTGCTTCTGCTTCTTGGCTGTTGTGGATAGTGCTGCAATAAAAACAGGAGAACTACTATCTCTTTGGAATTCTGCTATTAATCCTTTTGAATAAATATAGAAAGGTGGGATTGTTGGGTCACATGGAGCTTTGCTACAATTAAACACCAGTAGGGTGTATAAAATTTTTCCAAGTAGTTATAATACAAACATTACTTTTGTGGCATTTTTGAGGTTTCTAATAAAATGGGCTTTTGGAGGCTCTGTGCTTTGGAAGCCTTTACTAATGTCAGCCACTCGTGTTACAGTTTATATCCAGATGCCACCCCAAAGCCTCATTAAAACAGAGGCCTGGGCCAGGATAGAGCTCAGTGGTACGGTACCTGTCTGCAAGTGTGAGGTCCTGGTTTTGATTTCCGGTGCAAACAAACAAAAATACAGGGTAGCTTTTGGACGGTAATGGGATCATGAGGGTTTAGAGCTGATTGTTCTCAGGTAGAGTCTGGTTGGAGGAGGCAGGTCGCTGGGACTGTGGTGCAGTCGGGTCAGCCCTCCTCTGCAGCTCCTCTCAGCATGCTCTGCTGCCCTGCTGTGATCCTGAGCAGCTTTCCTCCCTGGATGCTCTGCCCTGCTGCTCTGCAGTGGAGCCAGCTGACCATGGACAAAAACCTCTACAAACTGTGAGCCAAAGTAAATCTCTCCCCTCCTTCAACTTGTGGTACTGAATATTGTGTCTCAGTGATAAGAACAGTAACTAAGCCCCACTATGTGTTGAAACACTGTTTCTTCTCCTGCACATTTTCTCCTTGACAGATACAACACACTATTTAACAAACATGACAATTTTTGCCAAGTAATTGTTATAACAGAGTTTTTAACCATCTCCTATCATATTTGTGAAAATATTTTTCCACATTTTGATGCTTATATGCCTTCATCTTTTTATTTATTTATTTATTTATTTGAGAGAGAGAGAGAGAGAGAGAGAGAGAGAGAGAGAGAGAGTGTGGTGTGTGTGTGTGGCCAGCTCAGCCCACCAGGGGGCGGGGCTGGCTGGCAGGGGGGGCTGGGGGATTGAACCGCGGTCCTTGATGCTTTGCTAAGCTTGTTCCAAGTAGGTGCTTTAGACCACTGAGCCATCTCTCCAGCCCCAATATATGCCTTCATCTTTGTTCCCTTGCTTCCACTTCTCCATATTGCTCTTTTTTCCTTTGATATTATTTTACTAGAATGTTTGCAGTATAACAAGCTTACATTCACCTCAGAGAGTAGTTGTGTGTACATAACACAACTTTATTCTTTTGACTTTTTGCTTCATCTCTGCTGGTATTCACATCCATAACTCAGTGGGGCTACTGAGATAAGTAAGCCATGTCCCTTGCTGTGCAGAAACTTGCATTTTAATGGAGGCAATGGAGTGAAAAAGAAAAATTGTATGGTAAGTGTGAATGCAGAAATATGTGCAGAGGATAGGAGAGCACTGGAGCAGGACTAGAACCCATCGATATCCAACTCATTCAAGAGAGAACAATAAAAATTCAATGCGATACACTGTTTAAAATAGAGCAAATTCAAGGCCTAATATTTATGACTCTGACACTCATACATTGCTGGATCATGCATTTCCTTTTTTTTTTTTTGAAAATTTTATTGATAAACAGATAGCAATGAGACAGTTTGAAATCAAATCGGAAGTACAGTTTCAACAAATAACACACTGCATATATTCTTCTTAGCGGTTAATTGCTGTACAAGATGCGGACTTGAGATCCTAT
>NW_004524724.1:245153-266306 GCF_000260255.1 Octodon degus
TTCAAGGTTATATAGGGCCCTTAAATGTCATTTTACACCTGTGATGTGAAAAGTACTAATGTTGCAACTGAGAAGTCAGATAAAGTAACCCTCATGCAACCTCAAGGAGTCTAATGAAATAAAATGGAAGTATGTCACATCTCAATGCTTTTACACCAGAAAACCAGTCCAAGTTCATGATCTGTTGACTCACATTACCAAGATTCCCAAAGATGGGAAGAACTTCTCGCAGTTTAACCTTGGCTTCCATTCTGCTTCTTGGTGCTGCTCTGGCCTTGCTCCTCCTCCTGCATGTCAGCTGCATCCTCAGGTGAACTTCCCTGGTGGTGCAAGCAGAAAAAGGACCATGAACACCCTTCGTCTTCAGCCACTTACTGCAGATTTGGACTGTATTTTGACTGAATTATTTCTGAGCTAATTGTGGCTACGGAAGTTCCATATTTGATCTGGTGTAGAACACTTCTGTTCCTTTCCCTGAGCCAATCACCATAGCAAGGAGAATGTGATTAGATGTATGGATTTGTGCCTTTGAGCAGAGGGCACAGCCAATCTGCCCCAACCACAAAGCTGCTGCACAGAAGAGAAAGACAGTTACCGCAAGAGAAATTCAAGCACTTCTACAAAGGGAACGGTGGGCAATTGATTTTGGTAAAGTAACCAGCGAATGTGTGGCTGAGTCTCCATAGATAGCACTCTACTATGTTCAAATTCAGCACTTTATTATTAAAGTTACCTGATTGCAAACATGGTCCTAATTCTTATACATTCCTGGTAGCATGACTTTGAAGGTTATTCCATCAAGTGTCCATCCCAGTGCCCTGTGAATCTGGAGTAGGCTGCTGACTTGGCTCAACAGAACTGGTGGAAAATGCTCAGTGCCAGCTGTAAGCCCAGCCTCCAAGAAGCTTTGCGCACTTTAGTCAGGCTTCTGGACCCCTGCTGTGCCCCTGGAAGGGAGCCTGGTCTCATCAGCTGGAGCAAGGGAGACTACACGCCAGGGAAGCCAGCTGCCATTGAGACCCATCAGAAGCCCACACTTTACACAGATGCAGAAGTTGGCTTAGCAGAGACCAGGAGGATCCAGTGAGGCATGGGAGCAAGAGTTAAACAAGGCTGCCACTCGGTCATGGCCTGAAAGCCAGGAATTCTTCAGGACAAAACAACTTTTATCAATGGATTATAGGCTCATCTGACAGCAAAAGTCAATCTGAACTTAGGTAAAGCTATTTGGACTTTTTGTTTATCCAAGCTAGGGAGGCTATCCAGAATTTTGCTGACCAGAAAAGATTAATACATTTGACCAGTGGGTGTTACCACAGATTTCACTGGGGATTTAGTAAAATATATGCAAATTCTAGCTAACTGCACAAACAAAATACCCAAATGAAATAAACGCACACACAAAAAATCCACCCATCTTTCCTCAACATATTAGAAAATAATGAAAATGCAATACATATCCACAATAAAATAATATTTGGCCCCTCAAGAATAAAATCCTAGCACTGTGATAATATGGTTGAATCTGAAAGAAGCCAGACAGAAGAGCAAATACCACATGAATTTCACTCTTCCGTGGAATCTGAGAAGGTTGATGCTACTGAAGTGGAGAATATAACAGTGGTTAGCTGAGGCTGGGGAGGACAGAAGGGAAGGAGGGGTGAGATTGCTCGGCAGGTACAAAGTACAGGGAGAAGGCACAAACTCCAGTGTTCCAGAATTCATAGGAGAGTGACTATAGTTAACAATAATAAATGGCCTATTCCAAAATAGGAGTGTTGAATTTTCTTCCCATAGAAATGATAAATTCTGGAAATGATGGATACACAATTATACAATTTGATCACTATACAATGTGTACATATATCAAACATCATAAATATGGACAGCTATCATATGTTAATTAAAATAAAACTTTTTTTAAATTTTTTTTTTTGCGGAACCGGGGATTGAACTCAGGCCCTGTGCTTGCCAGGGAAGCACTTATTCCACTGAACCATTTCCCCGGCCCCTAAAATAAAACTTTTAATAAAACCCACCTCAACCTAGAAATATATCTAGTTCAAGAATTTATGGATTTGAAAATCCATCATTCACCAGAAAGTAGCAGCCATCCTTGTCTTTTCTGCCTTCACCTTTGAAGTCCCCTCTTCCAGCACCCATCCCACTCTGGGATTCACTTTCCCTCCTTTGCCTACAGGGAGCCATTTAAATCATTCACAGCCTCCAAGTTGTCACCAAGGTCAGCAGACTGAACAACATTTCATGACTTTGTACTGTTTAGGCTGAAAATGAAGTTTGGAGATCAAGGGTCTAATTATGACTAAGGTTCGCCTCACACAGACAAGTAAAAGTAACACTTTCCTCATAATGTGTAATAGGTTTATCTGAGATTCAAAGAAAGTGAAAGTCAGTTCCAGCTAGAGTGCAGAAAGGTTGGTAAGACGAAGCTTGTAGAGAAAACCGTAGTCTACCAGAGGGGCCTCATTTGTAGGTGTCCCTTGGACTGACTAGCAAGTGAAACGCAGAGATAGCCCATCTCGGTGAGGGTGCAGCTGAGAAAAAGATATCCTGAGGGCAGCCAAGAGAATTGGTGGAATTTCATAGTTTATGGGACAGGTTCCTATGATGCAAGAAAAGAAGAGGTAAGTACAGGGCAGGCAATGCAGAATTTCCCTGAAAGAAAAAGCTACTCTCAGAAGAAAAGAAACGAGGGGGTGTTTCTGACATGAAAGGCACTTGAAGTATGACTAAATAAACACAAAGCCATTTCATGGGTGCCGCCAAAATGGAGCACCAACAGAAAAATTCCGATGAAAGGACGAGCACAATAAATATGGCCAATCGTCTTAGGAAAGACATTCCATGCAAGACCAAAGGAAGGCCTTACCCAATACACAGCAAATACATTAATCAAAGTGGTCAGTGGTTATAACTTTAAGACTAGGTATAACTAATATCAATAGGGAGTTAAGACAACACATTTATGGAATAAGGAATAGCATATATGATTATGAAAAAGAAAAACGTTAAACAGCATGTAAGTGAAAAATCACAATTTTTGAAATTTTCAAATTTAATGGATGATTTAAAGAGTGTAACTAAGATAGCTGAAAAGCAGATAACTATAAATAACATGTGTTGGAATAATTTATTAAACACCACACACTGTTCTAAGCATTTTGTATATTTCATTAAATCTTCTCCATAACAGTCGAATAAATAGGAATATTACCATCCCTGTCCTACAGAGAAGGAAATTGAATTTTTATGAAGTTTTGTTTTGGTTATATGGCCAGTAAGTTCCACAGCCTACCTGTTAGATAGTGGTAGCTAAGTGCTTTTGACAGAAGATTGGGTCTGGAAACCTTTATTAAATGTAACACAAGGGAATAATCAAAAGATAAATATGAAGAACTATAGGTGGAGGATGACCTACAAGTTCCAGGACCTAAGTCCTACCTGGGAAACTTGACAAAAGAAAGGAAATGATATTTAAATATATAAAAATTAAGAATTTCTAAGATCTGGGTGTGGTGACTTGTACTTGTAATCCCAGCAACCTGGGAGGTTGGGGTAGAAGATTGTGAATTTGAGCCCACCTTGGGCTGCTTAGTAACTGAGTACAACCCTATTTTAAAAAGAATTTTTTGAAGGGCTAACTCAGTGTTAGGCTCCGGATTCAACCCCTAGTAAAACGGTGTGTGTGTGTGTGTGTGTGTGTGTGTGTGTGTGCATGCGTGTGTGAGCATGCATGCATGCATGCATGTGCACACACACACACACATGGGATTTCTAAGAATGTTCCTCATGTGGAAGAGCCCACTAAGTGATGAAGAAGTGGAAGCAGCAGCAATCAAGTACAGGATTTCAGCAGCATTGTTATGATCAGACTTTTCTACATAAAGATCAGTCCTCGTTGGCAGTATTATGTGTGGATTAGAAGCTCAAGATTAAAGGCAAGGTATTAAGTAGCAGATAATTGCAGTAATCCAAATAAGAAATGATAAAACTCTACATTAAAAAAGGAAAGAAAACAGATTAGATGATGTAATGGCATAGCAAAGTTGAATATAAGTGGCCTTAAAAACTTGAATCAAAATATTATTCTTATTGGATGTGACTGTAAAAATATAATTTTTCATATCTCAAAGTTTATTTTATATAACACCTGTACTACAAGGTATTTAGTGAAAAGTAAAGGATTCATAATCCCTAAAGTTGAGAAAACTCTAAAAGTATTTCTTGTCATTAGAGTCTTGAATCATACATTAGCAAATGAAAAGTTCTCAGAAATACTGTAATAATGAAACATATTGTTTTTTGGAATGTGCAACTTTTTTTCCAGGATTATTTGTTTATAGCCTGTAGTGTTTGATACATTGTGTCAACTTGAAAAGTTGAAAGCCTAAATTGGCTCCCCAATTCCACCCCTCCCTAAGGTGTAGAGAACCTGCCCTAGAGTGGCAGCACAAAAAGGGCATAAGAGGGGCTTGAGCATGGCCGGTTGGTGGCACTTGCTCTGAAGAAGTTGGTCTTCACAGCACAGAAAGAAGAGGCTTGCTGGGTGCCACAGCTTCTGCCTCTCCTTTTGCTGTTGCTGCTTTCTGCCTCCATGACCTGCTGTCCTCTTTCATAATCCCATGTGCTACTCTGACTTAGAGCCAGCTGAATAGGGACTGAAACCTCCACTAACTGTGAGCTAAATAAACCTTTCCTTCCCTAACTTCAGGTGTCAGATATTTTGTCCCAGCAATGAGTGAAGTAACCAAGACATAGCCCATGAAATATAGGAAACTACTACTCCAGATATACATGTTTGTGCATTTATAAACCTCTAACTTACATGTTTCTCTGTTGTATATTTAGAATATGGGAAGTAGCTAAATCATGTTGTGCTTTTCAAGTATGTCTATTTTACAGGAAAGGAGAAAGTGAGGAGAAAGAGGAAATTTCAACAGAAAGATAAGGTAGGTATAAAATAACATCACTTAAAATATTAGCAATATAGTAATTAAACAATACTCTAAAGTGAAGTATGTGCCCTTTTTAATATTAAAGGAAGACAAAACATTAATTGTGTAAACCACTGCCCACCTAGGTGGATGCTTGGGTCATGGCTGTCCACCCCAGAAGTCCTTCATGATCTTCTGTGATTGAGGAGAAGGCCGATTTCTGTGACAAGTCAACTCAGCCTTCATCATCCAAGGAAAGCTATCTTACTCTCACATCTGCTTCTGAACTGGTCAGGTGGCTTTCTTCTAAGCTGTGAGTCAGAGACCCAGGCGACTTACACATGCAACTTCAAGGTCATTTGAGAATCGTGTAGAGAAAGATGACAGTGTGAAGCGTGTCCAGGCAGCAAGTGCGCCTCACTGTGGAGGTCACCACACACCACTTCCACACATCCCCTCACAGGCCCAGAAGTGCACTCACACAGAGGTCCAAGGAGGAGGTTAACAGCGAGCACCGCTGTGTGTTCTTGGTATACTGATATATTGATAATGCTCACATGTATTTTCCGGTGCTGAGAATCTGAACCCAGGACCATATGCGTGCTGGATAAACATTCTCATGCTCAGATATCCTCCCTTTCATAATTACTATTTCTCTTTATCCAAAGTAACTTTCTTTTTGTTCTGAAACTCTTTAACTTCAACTTTCTTCTGATTAAGTTTTGTAGAATAGATTTTTGTCTTCTAACTGACCTATGTCCTTGTATTCAAATTTCATTGCCAGTATTTTTTGCTTTGGATGGTTAAAATTAGCTATTTGATGACACTAGGCTAGCTTATCTTATATTTATTGCCCAGAATAATATTTTCTTTCTTTTTTTTTTTTTTTCTGGTACCAGGGAATTGAACTCAGGACCCTTCACTTCCCAAGCAAGCACTTATTCTACTGAACTATCTCCCTGGGCCCAGAATAATCTTTTCAAAGTTAAATCATGACATTATTCTGTTGAAGGCACCCATGTACTTTGCTGGTTTTAGGATGAACTCCATACCCCTGATGCTTACCTAGAGGCCCAGAGATGACCTGCAGCTACTGACATTCCCACTGGTGCTGCTGGACACCCCTGGCCTTGCCTGCATACTGCAGGCACACTGACCTTTATTGGGTTCCAGTAAGTCACTTCTGAACTGTCACACACTGTTCCTCTTCATCCTACCTTGCTCTTCTGAAGGCCACCTTATTTGTCACTTAAACATTATATCATGGAGGAGTCTATTTAATGCCCTCAATTCAGAGTTAAGTGCTCCTGTATGTGCCCTGTGCATTATCTATTTCCTTCCTCAAAACATTTATGAAATGTGGTTACACTTGCTTAGGAAATTGGTATATCCTCCTTTGGACTGTAAGCTCCCTGAAAGTTGGGGTGTGTCCACACACGTCACTATTGTACCTTAGCATAGAATCTGCTGAAAACTAATATCAGTGGGTGAATAGCTGAATAATTATGAGTTGCTAATGACCTTAACAAGGAAGTTCAGTGTAGCAATGGTCCCAAACCAGATCATGTCCCTAGGAAAGAACAAAATACACGGCGAGAGTTCATATATAAAAATAATGAAAAAGGAGTCTATGGTAATACGGAGAGAGAGGGCTGTGCTCCCTGGAAGGTCCTGTCCAGAGATAGCAGCAGGTAGCTACTGACATTAGTAAGCGAGGCAACTCACAGACACAGGGCAGCCGTCCAAATCCAGGGCAGAGGACGCCAAACTGCAAGAAGTGAGGTCTGTTCCGCTTCCACTGTGTGCTCTCTGCCACAGCGCACCGCACACAGTGCTGCAACCACTGGGCCAATCAGTCATGGACAGAAGCCTCCAGACCTGGAGCCAAGACCAGCCAACTCTTTCTGTATAAGTTGGTTATCTCATGTAGTTATCACAGTAACAGAACCCTAATATAAACTTAAAAGTCTATTTTACAGATGAAAAATAGAGAAAAATTGATGTCATCTGCTTCTATGCAAAAGTAACAGAATGCTGCCTTCTCTGCTCCCAAAAAGATAGTTAAACAAACAAAAAAAAACACGCTGAGAGAGCGATTGAGACTGGGTGTGGTGGCATGTGCCTAAAATCCCAGTTCTTTGGAAGGCTGAACACAGGCAGATCCCTATGAATCCAATGTATGTAGTGAGACCTGTAGACCCTGTAGACCCTTACCTAAGAAAAAAAAAAAAAGCTTTGCTCTCTGGCTGTAAAAGTCCTGGGTCCTCAAACTAAAGTTTCCGGAATATAAATATACTTCCCCAAAGCCAAATAAACTCCGTTGTCACCATCCCTTTCAACCTTGCAAAGGCTCTAAGATCCTGGATTGTAACAAATCTCTCTAAACTGACTCCAGGTCCCTCCCAGGCACCACCCTCGGGGCACCAGCCCACTCCAGAATTGTCCCACCCAGGCACCACTTGTAAGGGCCTTGTCCTGCTAGTTTGTTCCCCTGACCTGTGGTGAAGGAGGATGAAAGATATAGTCTAGCAAACAGGCAGCCAGGGGGCTCTGGACTCCAGGAGGCAGAGGAGCCCCAAGTGGCTGGCTTTTCCTTCTTTTATTCACCCAAACACAGGCACAAGCAAAGTAACGCAGGCCGCATCTGCCTTCCATCACCCATTAGTACATGTCCAGGTAAACAACCTGAGCTCAGCTGTATTAACTTTTCCTTTTTTTTTTTTTTTGTATTTTAGGGAAGGGTCTACAGGGTGTTCAGGGTCTCACTGCTAGATTGGATTTATAGTGATCCACCTGTTTACAGCCTCCCAAGAGCTGGGATTACAGGTTCATGCCACCACGCCCAGTCTCAATTGCCATCTCAGGTCACCTTGGGGGCGGAGCCTGCACAGCAGTCCTGGGGGTTGAACTTCCAGTCCCTGCTTTAATCCACTGAGCTATGTGGCCGGCCTTAACTTTTCCTTTGAATGTCACAGAGGAAGCCAACTAGGCCTCAGTTCCCATCTGGGCTCCCACACTGGACCTTATTCCACTGAAATCCCTACCTGTGAAGTCAGTACTTCTCGAGTTAAGACCATGCTCTTTACAGTTCATTATCTATGGAGTTGTAACCCAGCTTCTAGGTTTGCTCTTAGCACAGGATTCTCAATTTCATATAGTTTGCTTAAAAAAAAAAAAAAAAAAAAACCCAAATGTGCATGAACACAAAATAATTTTCTCTCCACCCAACAATTAACATGGTAAGACTGATCCATTTTGGATACAACTATAGTTCACACATTATATACTACTCCAATGTATAAATATTCTACCACTTATGTCTCCATTCTACTGTTGGTAAGTAGTTTCTTAGACTGAAGAACTACCATAATACACATGTCATAAATAAACAGCTTTGACTGGCTAAGTGAAAAACACTGGAAGAGCCAGGTGTGATGGTGCTCACCTGTAATCCCAGCACTCGTAAGGCTGAGGCAGGAGGATTGTCTCAAGTCTTAGTCCAGCTTGGGTGAGTTTAAGGCTAGCCTGAACTACACAGCAAGACCCAGTCTCACCAAACCTGAGAGGGAGTGAGAGAGAAAGGGAGAAAAAGAGGAGTAAAAGGAAGAAAGTCAGAGACAGAGCCATAGGGGGGAAAAAATAACCGGAATGGGTTGTAAAGTCCCTGGAATCATGAGCTTATGACCACTATCCAATATAAAGGAAAAGCAATACAATTTTCATTATAGGAAAGACAAACAACGAAAACAAGAATCTGGAGAATTTATTGAAGCTACTTACAAGCAGCAAAATGCCATAAATAATGGAATTGTGTGTGTGTTCCCCTTAGATAAAAATAGTCAGTGACCCTAGACTCACCCCGAAGGAGATGCTAAGTCGAGATGAACCCTAAACTACACATTCCCTGGGCCTCTAGCTGTGACTGATGCAGTTCACACTGGGCGAAAGCGGGCGGAGACCCAGAAGAATGGCATCCCTGCGTGGTGACGTCAACAGTGCTCAGTACCCCTTGGCTTCCGCTGTTCGATTTGGAAAATAAAGGATTGAGCTGAGAATCTGTCTGCGCTTGCCCCACCTTTGCTAAATACCAAGCTGTGTGATATTAGGCAGAATTTTTTTTTAATATTTATTTATTTTCATTTATTACATTTATTTATTGTGTGTGTGGCCAGCTCAGCCCACCAGGAGGCGGGGCTGGCTGGCATGTGGTGCTGGGGATCGAACCGCGGTCCCTGTGCTTTGCCAAGCTTGTTTCAAGTAGGTGCTTTAGACCACTGAGCCATCTCTCCAGCCCCGATTTAGGCAGAATTTTTAAAATTCATTTTTTCCTCTATAAACATGAGGATTTTACAGTAGCTTCAAAAGTAACTGTGGTCTTTAAATGCGTTAATTCACCTAACATGCTGAGAAAAGCACAGCAATAGCAAATGTACTTGTGGCGTTGTTTTGAATAATTATTATTGACGCATCCCACAGATCCCAGATACCGCACTAAGCAGAGTGACTCGGTGGAAGGAAAGTCCCCCCCCCCCCCCCCCCCCCCGTCCGGGTCACCTTTCTCTGATCTGTGGGCCAGTCAATGGCTTTGGAGCCACATTGCTGGATGCCATCGTAGAAGTGGCCAGTACTGCTGCTATAACCTTGCAGGAGGTCCCTGATCTCTCAGAGGCTGCCTCCTCCTCTGGAAAATGAGGCTTAATAACATCTTTGAGGTTTTGGGGGGTTTTTTTGGTTTTTTTTTGCAGAACCAGGGATTGAACTCAGGCCTTCGTGCTTGCCAGGGAAGCGCTTATTCCACTGAGCCATCTCCCCAGCTCCTTTAATAACATCTTTGAAAATGCGTTTTTAACTATGAAGACAAAATGTGCAAACTACCTGGCAAACTGTTGGAACTAAATATACATTGCTTCTAACCAGTTCCTCGGGCCAAGAAGATGGCTCAGTGGAACAAGCACTTCCTTGGCAAGCGCAAGGGCCTGCCCGGTTCCACCAAAATATCCTGACTCATTCTGTGGCACCCTTGAATTTGCAGGACTCCAAGTCAGCAGGGAAGTCAGCGCTTTCTCAAATGTAGGCGCGGTCTGCGGTGCAGAGAGACCTCTACGAGCCAGGTGGGGCCAGGTGGGGCCAGGTGGGATGCCTGGAGCCCTGGACTACAACTCCCAGGATGCTCGGCGGGAGAGCGCCCCGCCCGGCCCCGCCCGCGTAGCCCCGCCCACCACGGCCCCGCCCCGGCCCCGCCACGCCCGGCTCTCTCGGCCTCTCTCGGGTGGGGTGGAGAGCAGTCGTAGTCCCGGGGAGGAGCGGAGCCTCCTCCGTTCCGCGGTGGGAGGCAGAAGGTGAGTGCGGCGAGCCGCGGCGGCCGGGAGGGAGCGGCCCGCAGGCGGCGGACGCCAGTCCGGGTCCGCGGAGGGCAGAGTGCGAGCGCCGCACCGGACCGCGCGGCGGAGCCGCCGGAACCGCACAGCCCCGCACGCCGGCGGCGGAAGAGGGCTGGGCGACGGCTCGCTTCCCCTCGGTCGTCCGGGACCCGGGAGAGCCGGGCGGCGTCGAGTGACCGGACCGCCTGGGGCCGCGGGGTGCTTGCCCCGCGCCTCGGGCTGAGCGTCCTGTGCGCACACCCCGCCTTGGCCGCGGAAGGTTGGGTCGTGGTGCTCCTGCACCTTGTGCTTTGGGTGGTTCTTCTGTTTTGGGCGCAGAGAAAGTGTGATAATAGAAGACAAGTGTTTTAAAGATAAAAACAAGCAGCCTCTGCAGCCCTCGGAGTGACTTGCTGGGTGACCTCGGGGCCTGGGCCAGCCCGCCCCCGTCGGGGCTGTGCATTCTGAAGATAATACGCAGCATGCCGGGGGTTAGGGTCAGTGCTCACCCGGATTTGGAGTCAGAGTTACAGGGGCCTTTGGTTAAACTCAGCATGCGGCGCCAGTGCGAAGTGGCTTTCGTTCCTCAGAAGGTGGTGGAGGCAGCAAAGAGGGGCAGCTGGCTTTCTGATGGACCGAAACCCACACTGGCGGTAGGGTGGGGGTGAGCCCAGGATGAGTGCCCAGAGGTAACCTTGGAAACAGCGTCTCACCTGTTTGCCTCCACCCGACTCTGTGGGTTTGTCATCAGTCTAGTTGTCAGCCTCCTTCTAGACCGGTGTGTAAAATTTCCTGAATGGTCAACTTATTGTGCTTGTTAATTAGCAAGCCTTCGGGAAAAAGAGAAACTTGGTGAGCGGAAATGGCAGACGTGCCGCTGGAGCGGAAAGTGTGTGTGTGGAGCGGCTGCGCATGGCGTGATGCAGAGGTCATCGTGAAGTGCTGGCTGCACCCTTGGGGACGGGCATATGGGAGTGCAGGTCCCAGAGCCTTGAGCAGGTGGCTGGTGGTCACCTTTGTCCATCACCTCAGAGCTGCTGAGTTAAGACACTGAGCTCTTGCCCCACTGGGACCCAGCTGATAGGAGCATATATTCATTAAAACCCGTCTCTATTAGGATCTGTTCTGAGCACAGTATAAACACAGTGTAATTGGATTATTAGCAAGCCTGTGCTTCAGGTCCTCAAGTCCTCTCAGCAGTTCTGCTAAAAGGTGCCTTTGCCTGTTTGCTTTTTGTCTGTCTACAGAAACCTGCTCTCTCCTTTGAGGATCCTGTCACCGGAATGTGTGAGACCTTGGATAAATTTGGCTTGATGACTGTAGTGCGCTTTCTCCACAGATCCTGCCACTTCCTCCCTGCTTCTTTTGTCTTGTCAGTTTTAACCCTGTGACAAATCGGATGATTTGCCCTTTCTACACTTTCCTGCCGCTGGGTATCTCCCCTTCTTTGGCTCCTTTTAGGAGGAATTGGGCAGAGGTGCCCTTGCAGTGACTGCAGTGGAAATGGGGCCCTTGAGAGCAGACCTGCTGGCACTGCGTCGTCTGCCTTAGCAGCGCTGGGTCCCTCCTGTGCTGCTGCTGGTGCAACACCTAGAAGTTTGGGGGCTGCCTACCTAGCTCTATGGAGCTCCAGTGCCTTGCTAAGGAAAGCAGCCGGGCAGAGCTGTGTGGCATCAGGGACTGGGGTGCAGAAGGACCTCCTGGGGACCAGAAAGAGGCAGCCGCCAGCAGAGCTGCTCTGTGCTGTCAGCAGTACTGCAAGTCTGTCCCCAGAGCAGCTGTAATGGAAGGGTCTAGACCTCACCCTTCCCGGGACCCCCTCTCCCCCTCCCAGCAGGATAGTATTGCTCAGCTCTCCTTCTTCCCAGGACCTCCTGGGAACAGCCACGTGACATCAGAACGGAAAGTCTGCCAGTGCTGCAGCCATGAGGTAGAAACTTCTTTCACCTATGTGGATGAGAATGTCAACCTGGAGCAGCGAGCCTGCTGGGCCCCTTCAGCAAAAGAGAATAATTGCCCTGGAGACCTTGGCTGGGGAAATCCAAGTGAATGGTCCCACGAGGCTGCCATATCCTTAATATCTGAAGATGAAGACGACACAAGTTCAGAAGGCACCTCATCAGGGAAGTCAGTGGACTATGGTTTCATTAGTGCCATCTTGTTCTTAGTCACTGGCATCTTGCTGGTGATCATCTCGTACATCATCCCACGGGAGGTAACTGTGGATCCCAGCGCAGTGGCAGCCCGGGAGATGGAGCGCCTGGAGAAGGAGAGTGCACGGCTGGGGGCTCACCTGGACCGCTGTGTGATTGCAGGGCTCTGCCTCCTCACACTCGGGGGCGTCGTTCTGTCCTGCTTGCTGATGATGTCTGTGTGGAAAGGAGAGCTTTATCGCCAAAGCCGATTTGCCTCTTCCAAAGAGTCTGCACAACTCTATGGTTCTTTCAGCTTCAGAAGGAAAAGCAGCACTAAGGAGAACACTCTGGAGCTGTCCTTGGTAGAGGAAGATGCTCTTGTTGTACAGACTTAACTGACTGCACTTGTGAGAGTTTACCTTGACATTTTATATGAAAACTTGTTTCCTAAAATTAATAGTGTGACTTACTTGCTAAGCAAAATCAATTTATTTCACAGATCAACAAGCAGCAAGTGGTTTCTTGTTCTCTTGAATATCTTCTCTTTAGAAGAAAAATCATGTAAAATGCATAAGAAGCCACACCTCAGTTTCTGAGAGCTGTAAACAGTCTGTAATGGCCATGAGCTTCTATGTGTGTAGCAAAACGATTCTAATGACCCAATATACCAATGATTTCTTTTAGAAAACAATGGTATAGTATGCTTTGAGTAGGCAGAAGTTGTACATATAATGGGTTGTTTAGCAGTCTATTCTGTGAGAAATAAACTGGAGTCACGTAGCAAAGCACACATTAATTCTCAGAGGTGCTTATCCATTTTCTTGCTGGGTTTTTCATGTTGCAGTTTGGCCAAATAGTAAAATACAGATGTCTAGGTGTGGATATTTGAAACTTGAGAATGTTGATTATTTTTTTAAATGTTATATTTAAAATGTTATATTTAAATCATTCCTGTATTCAGTAATGGCCACTATGTCATTAAAGTAAACATTCTAATAAAAGAAAACTATATAAATCATCTTAAGACCAGTATGAAATAACCCCCAGTGTTAGTGCTACATACTTGCAGTGTCCCACGCCCTTTTTCTGAGTGTAGTAAAAGTAGTTGCTGTTACAAAATCAATTTCTGTTTGTGGTTTTGTCATCCTGGCTATCTGTGCTTTTGAAGTCTTTGCCACTTCTCACACCAGAAGGGCAAAGCTTGAGACTTAGGATACACCTCCAGACATCTGCCCATCGAGACAAGTCTGAGTCATGGTTGGCTCTGGCTTGCTCCCATGTGGTGTTTCATTGTGGTTTTTTGGCAGAAATCTCTAGTACTTGCAGCTAGACTCTTGGGCCCTTGCCTGGTAGGCTGTGTTGCTTGCCACTAGCCATTGCCACAGGATTCTTTATGCTCCAGCCAAGATATTGCAATTAGAAGAGAAAGCCTAAACACCCATTCAGGGGGAGCGATGCCCCCCACCAGAGTGCCTCCAAGAGATGACATGCATCTTTCTGGCCACCGTATGTGTGTGCTCCTCAGTCACTGTGCTGTAGCCTCCTAAGGTAGAATTCCCTGGCCTAGAAGGGATAAGCTGAGCAGTGTGGTCACATATCCAGTGGATGGTCATTAATAAGACCCAGGGATGCAGCCTCAGAAATGCTTTGCAGGATGGGCCTCTTCCTCAGTGTGCCCATCTCACACGTAGGGGTCATCACTTTAATGCTAAATCTTGAGTTTGTGTTGTCGTGAACACTGGGAGAGTGTGGGAGTCAGGCTTTTATGTGAGCAAATACTTGGTGTCAGACCCATTTGGTGGGCTGGGTACTGTGTTCCTGGGTGTCCAACTGAAGTGCGAAAAGGGCGGGTTTGCGGCGGTATGTGAAAGATTCAGGAGGAAGTGATTTGTGTTTTTCATAGCTGCTTCGTTGTGCTTTTTAGATTAACTTTTAGTTTGACTATGACTCATAGGTCCTGCTTTCCTTTGAGACCACGTTACCAGCATATAAATTTTATGTCCTGAAGGTTTATAAACTGTCCAGTTATATCATTTGGAGACTTTTTTATGCCCACATCTTGTACTCTGAGTCACTACTTTGAAGATTACAATATGTAACATATTAACTATTGTTATTCTCTTACTTTGTTTTGAAATTTTGTTTTTCCCCCATAAAATACAAAAAAAACCAGACACTAAAAAAATAAAAAATAAATTGTCAAGTTCTAGCCTACATGAGAAGCTGCATTGGATGAGGTTGAGGCAGGAAGGAAACAATCTGCCTGCATTAGCAAGTAGGTGTAGGTTAAAAACAAAAGTTGTAAAATCTACATGTTTATTCAGAGAGCACAAGCGAGACCAACTGCATCTTGTTTCTGTTTAATAGTGAATCAGACAAAGCTTCACTGTTTAATAGTGAAGCAGGATTCATTAGACAAATAGGAGATTAAACTGAATTAATATATGGCCCAGCTATCATGGGATGACACAGTATAAAGTCTTCAAGTCTCTAAAATTGGTGATAAGGGAGAGAAGCCAATGTATGTCACTTGCAAGTGTTCAATGAATCTTGTTACCAAATTTGGGGATGTGATCTAAAGTTAACATTGAAAGCTACTTAGGAAAAGAATGTACATATTTAAGTTGGGAGGGGAGTTAACCTTTGAGAATATTTCTTTTTTCTTTTTGAGAACTTTGTAAAACTTGCCTTAAGATTTAAAGTTGAGGGCCAGGGATTTAGCTCAGCAGGACAGCACCTGCCTAGCAAGTGCAAGGTCTTAAGCTGGATTCAGGGTACAAGAAAAAAAAAATTTAAAAGTGAAAGTTGAGTTAACAATTAAATTCTTATTTCAGTAACGTTATTTAAATTCATTAAAATATATAGCACAGCTCTTTCAAGACTTAGCTTTTATGACCACAGACCATTCTAATGATGGCCTAGTTCGGAAAATTAGCCAGGTGACTCCTGTGGGCTTTTGGTTGTAATTTGGATAATTCTCTTATTTAGCTTTTGATATATATTTAGTTTGAGTAGCTGGTACCTGAATTGAAACGAAGGTTACTTAATTTTAAAAATGAAGGTAGCTAGACCAACAAAATCCTACAGCTTTAAGTACCATTGTTTCCGGTGTGATGCAGAGTGTTTTGGCAATAAAAGTACTTTGGCCAGAGCATGTGAGAAATGCTGCAGACACTGCAGGACCACCAGCTGTAGTGCTGGTCTAGGAACCTGCGTGGAGACTTGTGGCCTTACATCTGTTGTCTGCACGTGTTGTTATGACCAGCTGTGAAAAAGCAGAACTTACAGAAGTTCGCACCTTAGGGTTGCTTGCCTGTTTTCAAAAATCTCATCTCACTGTTTCTTCCTAAGGTTAGTGAGAATACAGCTAATGCCTCAGCCAGATGAGGTCCAGAAAACAAGCTGTCTTTCTTGCTGTTGAGTTCTACACGCTGCTAGTGGACAATTCAAGCTTCTTAATGTCTATACAAAACTGCCTATTTAGGACACCTTAAACGACAGTACAATTTGCACCATGCTTTGCAGTCCTTGCCAGCTGTTGGAAGCTCTTGAAGAAGACTGTGTCCTGTGATGTACTGGTCTTTCACATGAAGGATGTCTTTTCCAAAGGCTTCCCCGCAGAGAGCTATGTGTGGTTCCGCAGAGTACAGGGCTGCTTGGAAGCAGGAAGGGTGTGGTGGGCTTTCACAGACATGACTGCTGGGTACCTCTGTTCTGTGCTACCTCGCCACTTGCCTTGATCAGCTTCGCTATCTGCTTAAAGTAGTAGAGTCCATCCCCTCAAATCTACCTATTGTGGAGACCCAGTTGAACCAGTGATGGAACATGTATTTTGAGGTGCAAATTTAAACAAAGAAAGCACTCTACTAAAATCATTTTGTATTCTCTTTATGCACCCTGGTGAGGTCAAATGAGTGAATGGACACCATGCCAGTTATATATCAGGAATTAAGGGTTAACATAAGGGGCTCTTTTTTTACCAAGTCGGGACAGGCAAGAGTTCTACAGAGTTGTTTGACCATCCTTCACATGTGCAGTGGTAAAAACAAAAGCTAGGGCCAGCCTGATAGCTCAGTGGATTAAAGCACCTGCTTAGGCATAGCAGAGCGGCCAGGGTTCGATTCCCAGCATGCAGTGCCAGCCGCCCCATGGGGGTGCGCTGAGACAGCGATTGAGATTGGGCGTGGTGCACACCTGTAATCCCAGCACTTGAGAGGCTGAAAACAGGAGAATCACTATGAGTCTGATCTACGCAGTGAGACCCTTTAGACGCTGTCGTAAATACAGGAAACACAGACACACACAGACACAGACACACACTATACCTGGATTAATCATCCCTAAAGAGATACCATTCTGTGAATGTTAGGAGAAGGATCTTCAATTTTAAGGTTAGATTCCATTGCAGTAATTAATGCTTCCAAAAACTGGTCTGACCAGTAAGAGTCACAATCTCTGCCAGCAGTTTACCTGTTCCAGGAGGATTTACTATCATAATTAGATTCCAGTGCAAGGAAGGAATAAAGCAGACCCTTAGTTCTCTGTAATGTAACCTTCCCCAGAGCTAAACATAAAGAATTATTTCAATAAGTATTAAAATCAAGTCTCACTGATTTTTTTTTTTTGTGGTATACAATAGCTCGTAAGATAGATGATTAATATATTGTTGCCTTTCATCTACTTTTCAGCTATATTATTTTATGGTTCATACAATACTCCATAATACTCTCTCCTTACTTTTATAATATACTTCTTGGGGAGTAATTTACTTAACTAGAACATTAGTATTGTAAAAAGAAAGATGATAAAACACTTGAAGCAGATTTCAGAAATCCATGGTTTCCACTTAAAAGAGTACACTCATCGTTTATGTCCGTTGATATGCAATTTTTAAAAATGTATCAGGATATATTTTATAGCCATAAGACTTTAATATTCCAAAGCTGTTGTTGGAATAATTTTCTTATAGGAATTTGGTGTACCTTAATGTTGACTTTAAAAACAAGTCTTTCCCAGGTCATGAATAAAGAATTTGTAATCAACCACAGAATAAGATACCACAGTTACAGAAATCTGTGGTGGTTGTGCAGCTCTCCACAAATGTTGATTGATGTACTTTTTTAACCTTTCAATTTCAGGCTCATAAGACTGTGGCATATTTAGAAATTATTTTGCTGTGAATTATTGCTTTATTATGGGAAAAAGCGGGCAGTGCATTCCTTTGCTCCAAGTTCTGGTAACTCTTGTATGTTTTGGAAATGGCCAGCCTGTTTCCCACTGCCATCTTTGTGCTTCCTAGCCAGGCTCCAAACAAATCTCATGAAAGAAAGCAAGGGCAGTTATGTGTGTCTAGCATATTTAGGGTTTTCATGTGGTTATCCTGCTTTTGGTTCTGTTTCTCTTGCCAAATAAAAATGTGATGAGGACTGTGTTTTTATATTAAAAAGCCAATTATTAAGATTTTAAGCTTTTCTTACAGCATTTGATGCCTTATATGGTAATAGCAAATGTGTCATTTTAAAATAAAATTATTGAGATGTTTTATTGTGTTTCTTTACTTTTATTTAAGCAATCTGGTACTGACTTGGTCCTTTTAAATTGTTTAAAATTCTCTATGCAAAAATTAAAACTATGAGTGTCCCTAGTTCAAGTGTGACATTCTTTTTGTTAAAATAAGTAATATAAACTGTGCTTTTGTTATTTTTGCCTTATATGTATGGAATAGCCAAAGTTATCTTGAACTTCTGAACATTGTTTATATTGAACTCAGAGTGTAAATTGCATGATGAAGAAATAAATACATGAACAGATATTTTTAAAAGCATATAAAACATAGAAAGCTTTTAGGTGAGAACAAATATTAAATTACTTTATGTAAAAAGTAATTTTCTCTTAATCTAATTTTTTCATAATTTTATTGGGAGACAAATAGCAATGAGACAGTTTCAAATCAAATTGGTATGACAGTTTCAACAGTTAACACATTGCATACTCTCTTCCTAGTGGTTATTTGCTGTACAAGATGCAGACATGATATCCTATTTACAAACACTATTATAACAAATCCCTCTATTCATTAAGAGAATGTAACTATATATCTATCTTAATCTAATTTTGATTTCCATTTTCATGTGGGGGATGCATTACAATGAATGTCACTAAGTGGAATTGTGTCTATCTTTTATGTGTTGCAAAATTGAAGGATTCTTCAGAGACACTTCAAAGTGCAACTACACAAACTATTTCATCCATTTAAAAGAAAGAAAATCTAGTTCTACATTATACCTATTTTTTTCTTGGAAGGCTTTTTCACTTTTATTAATCATTTCAGATCATTCAGAAAGATCTGTGTAGTAATAATTCCATGGTCTCCTGTTTCATGACTCTTGTGGTCATGAAGATATAGTCAGGCACCCAACCTTATGCAGATACCTAATCAGTTGATGATGGGTACTAAGTTAGAGGGAAAGAGTTCGAAAGTTCTCAAGTGGTCACTGAGATCTCACAGCTCATCAGCCAGGACTGATTAGGTAGTCCCACACAGACCAAGAAATATAGTCCCACTTTGCATCTTGAAATGGAAAGATAGTTAAAACTATGCAGATATCTACCATAATTTCTAGTCTTTGTTGTGTTCAAGCACGTATATCAATATGGAAGTCCACATATTCTAATGACCACTTGATCAATTTAATATATTTATATTGGGGAAAAATTCTTCTCAAGATCCTCCAGAGCTCTGGGCATGGTGGTACATGCCTGCAATCAATCCTAGGATTTGAAGACTGGGGCAGGATGGTTGATGAGTTTGAGGACAGCCTGAATTATAGAGTGAGACTGTCTCAAACACACTTCAGAAAGATAAAATTTAATAGTTTATTATTTAAAATACTCAAGGAAATTATCAAGTTTTACCTTAAGATTATAGGATTTTATTGTATATTATAAAAATTAGATTAAGCCAGCATCTATGCTTCCAATTGTAGAAAGGAGAAAGTACTTTGTTGAGCTATCAATACACAGTTTTCTATTAAAGTTATGCCTCATTTAATGATCACTACCTTTATGGAAAGCAAGTAGTATTATCTGCATTCTGATAATGAAACCTTGGAACTGAAAAATGTTAAATGACTCCCCAGAGGTAATAACTAATAATCACTAGATAAAGATTTAAAGCCTACGACAGTTTCCCTGAAAACCCATATTTATTCAAAGTTTGAAGGATTGTTAGCCTTCCTCCAAGAAAATAAATTTATTCTAGCTAGTTTATTTTGTATTTATTTTTTATAAAATAACTCACATGACTTGAGAAATAAAAAGACTTCCTATAAAGAAGTCATATTTGCTTTTAGATAATACTGTGTTTTTTCAAAATATGCAACTGAATTTAAACAATTCCACCAGCCTGCCATCCTATTCATGGGTGCTCTTGAGGTAGAAAATGACCCTCCAGGCCCAAAAAGAAATGTTACTCTTTCTACAGATGCAGTAGTGCAAAGGACTTGGGACGTCTCCAGTAAGGAATCTGGTGATGGCAAGAAACTGTTCTTCCCAGGTACATAAGGACCGCAGAACCTGGGAAAGGTTGGCTGGGAGTTTGGATTCCTGCTCTGCACTCCTGTCAAGTCTTCTGAGCCATAGTTTCTTCATCTGTAAACTGAGGATAACACTTTTGTATTGCAGGATGCTGATGAAATCTAAGGACATTAGGAAGGCTGAGAGAGAACTCTGTTCTATCATTAGGTCTCCCATTATCTTAAGCTTGTGGTGGCAGAATTGGGGATGGGCAGGGGATCCTGTGCTCATGTGTTGGGAGCCACTAAAGCTGGAAATTGGTCACATGTGTGAGAGCAGGACTAGGCCTCAGTGCCTAAAGTAGTCAAGCTATCACAGTCTTGAGAAAAGCACCCTGCCTGGTTAATGTCAGCTATTAGTCACTAGGCAATCTTTTGTCATATGACACTTTGCAAAGGTATAAATAAATACCCTTACTGTTGTTCTAGGGGCTGTTTGCCAGGCAGAAAATGGGCCACCACCTGACCCAGCTTTTGTCTATGTTTTCCTCATTCCTGCCACCATTTCTCACCAGAGTACGACAGATCACATGGAGAGACCAATGGTTGCCTACACTCATGGTAATTACTGGTTGGCCCAGCATGGAATTGGGCCAGTGTAAGTGATGACTCATTACCATGATAAAAAATAATGCTTTTCCCTTTGCCAGCTCCTTATATTTGCATCCTACTTCATATTGTTTTCCCTTTTTCTTTCTGCCCCTTCTCTTTCCCTTCTCCTTCCCCTTTTCTTTATTACTATCACTATCACCATAGTTGTCATCAGCACCCAGACTACCCTCATGATGATGTTGGATGTCTTCTACTTCCACCATCTAAACACCTCCCTCCAAGAAAGAAATTTATATTTCCCTCATAAGACAGCAAGACAATCTGGAGAGCTGTCTTTGCTTCACTTTAAGGTACAAAGTACAAAGGTCCTTCAGATCTTGAAAAGTCAGTTCCAATCAATATGGTAGTGACAGGGAACCATTATCCTTTGATAACAGGACTTTTTTCTCTAAAAAATTCTTGTTTTATTTCATTAGACATCTCCTCCTCAGGGGCTGGGGAGATGGCTCAGTAGAATAAGCCCTTCCCTGACAAGTGCAAGGGCCTGAGTTCAATCCCTGATTCCGCAAAAAAAAAA
>NW_004524724.1:277170-279123 GCF_000260255.1 Octodon degus
ATCTCCCTCATGAACATAGATGCCAAAATCCTCAATAAAATCCTGGCAAATAGAATACAGCAAATCATCAAGAAGATCATACACCATGACCAGGTAGGATTCATCCCAGGGATTCAAGGATGGTTCAATATTAAAAAATCTATAAATGTAATGCACTATATCAATAGAACAAAAACTAAAAACCACATGATTATCTCTATTGATGCAGAAAAGGCTTTTGACAAAGTCAAACACTCATCCATGTTCTAAGTCCTACAGAAAACTGGAATAGATTATATCTACTTCAATCTGATAAAAGTCATTAAAAGAACCCAACAGCTAACATAATTCTAAATGGAGGAAAACTGAAATCTTTTACTCTTAGATCTGGTACAAGACAAGGATGTGTTCTATCACCACTCCTATTCAATATAGTTCTGGAATTATTAGCTACAGCCATTAGACAAGAAAAAGAAATAAAAGTGTTGTACCCTGTCAAAATTGACTCCATTTTGTTGCCCTTCTAACCTCACCGTGTTCCTGTTCTGTATGCGCCGACCTCTCCCAATTCCTCACCCCTGTGACTCAAGTCTAAACTATATATGACTGCCAACTCAAATTCCTCCCAATTCCTCACCCCTATGACTCAAGTCTTATGATATCTGTTCCCCAAACCTTACCTCAATGAACTCTGTATGACTGCCAACTCAGCACCTCCACCCAACAGGACCACCCCATGAACTAATGACCCTGCCACTTCCTCTTCTCCACCCCTCCCCTGTTTTTGCGGTTTTCAAGCTTAAATACTGATCTTTGTAAATGCTCGACACACCTCTTTGCACCTTGCATAGAGACCGCCACTGGGTACCAGCTAAAATAAAGCATTTCTTTTAACTTTTGGACTTGCCTCGTTGTCATCTGATTTTTGAGCTACAACAAAAAGGAATAAGGATAGGTAAAGAAGAAGTTAAATTATCATTATTTGAAGATGACATGATACTTTACTTGGAAGATCCAAAAAGTTCCACCAAGAATCTATTCGAATTAATACACAAATTCAGCAGCATAGCAGGATACAAAGTCAATACCCAAAAGTCAATAGCATTCCTCTACACAGACAACAAACACACTGAGAGAGAAATTAGAGAAACAGTGCCTTTTCCAACAGCACTGAGGAAAATGGAATACTTTTGAATTAATCTAAGTAAATAAGTCAAAGATCTTTTCAAGGAAAATTACAGTACTCTTAAAAAAGAGATCGTAGAGGATTTCAGGAAATGGATAGATATTCCATGCTCCTGGATAGGAAGAACCAACATTGTGAAGATGACCGTACCCCCAAAGTGACATAGATTTAATGTAATCCCTATCAAACTACTACAAACATACCACACAGACCTAGAGAAATCATTCCTAAAATTTATTTGGAAACAAAAAAAGACCTAGAATATCAAAGGCAATCCTGGTCAACAAAGACAAGGCAGGAGGCATTACAATTCCTGACTTGAAATTATACTACAAGGCTACTGTGATAAAATCAACATGGTACTGGCAACAAAATAGACCTGAGGATCAATGGAATAGATTAAAAGACACTGAAGCCTCTACAAACACACTCAGCCACCTTATCTTTAGCAAAAGGGCCAAACATACTCACTGGAAGAAAGATATCCTCTTTGACAAATGGTGCTGGAAAAACTGGCTCTCTGCAAGCCAAAAACTAAAACTTGACCCAGGTCTATCACCATACACTAAGCTAAAGTCAAAATGGATTAAAGATCTAAACATGCAGAAAGAAACACTAAATATCCTGGAAGAGAAAGTAGGAGGAACTCTTGAAGACATAGGGGTAGGCAAAGAGTTCATGAACAAAAATCAAATTGCACAGGAAACACTTGAAAGAATCAACAACTTGGACCTCCTCTTATTGAGAAGTTTTTGCATGTCAAAAGAAATTACCAACAAAGTGAAAAG
>NW_004524724.1:279569-280704 GCF_000260255.1 Octodon degus
CTGGTCTTCTGATTCCTGAGCACTGCCACTAGCAAGCTGCACCTTGTTTTTAGTTCTTAGTCACCAATTGGAAAGAAGGGCATCATCATTGCCCCAATGCCATGGGCGGATGCCACTCAGTCTCGCACTCCCAGGCGCCTGCGCCCTGCCCGCCCTGCCCACCTGGCCCAGCCCAGCCCAGGCCCAGCCACACGCCACACTCACCCGTGTCCACTCTAGAATTTATAAATAACTAAAAAACATTAAGGCCCCAAAATTTAAAGACCCAATCCAGAAATGGGTATCTGAGATGAACACACGCTTCTCATAGGATGAAATTAAAGAAGTGAATAAATATATGAAAAAATGCTCCACATCACTAGCCATTTATGAAATGCAAATTAAAACAACATTGAGGTATCATCTCACCCCAGAAAGAATTGCTATCATAAAGAAATCAATCAGCAACAAATGTTGGAGAGGCTGTGGGGAAAAAGGAATGCTTCCCCACTGCTGGTGGGAATGTAGACTGGTGCAACCATTATGGAAATCAGTGTGGAGGCTCCTTAGAAAACTTGGACTGGAAATCCCATTTAATCCAGCTATTCCTCCACTGGGAATTTTCCCAGAGTATCTGAAAACATCATATCATAGTGATACATGTGGGCCTATGTTTATAGCAGCACAAATTGTGATAGCCAAATCTTGCCCATCACCTGAGGAATGGATGAAAAAGATGTGGTATTTTTACAATGGGGTATTACTCAGCTATAAAGAATGATAAACTCGAAGCCTTTATATTGAACTGGATGCCACTTGAAGATATACTCATAAGTGAAATAAACTAGACACACATGTGAAAATATTGTACAGTTTCCCTAGTATAAGAACTGAAAAGAAGAAATACATATAGTGAGGTAAAATACAATTAAAAGGAAAGCAAGAACTTTAGGACTAGACAATGAGGAGAAAGCAAGGAGATGAGCTAGGAAATATGATAGAGCCAAGCCATAGAGTTATATGTACAAGATGGGTACGGCAAAGATCCTGAGAATCTTCAGAAGATTTTCAAATCTAGCAGCTAATTGGAAGGATTCTCAACCTGACTACTATATATACTGACACCTGTGAACTAAGCAACTGCACTGAAGATGGC
>NW_004524724.1:280804-289040 GCF_000260255.1 Octodon degus
AAAAAAAAAAAAAAAAAATCTCCTCCTCCTGTCTTGTACTTTACATTCTTAATGTTAAAATTTTAAAGATTCTATTCAGTGAGTACTGTGGCAGCAAAGGACTATTCACAGTCCCTTCCATTTCTTTTATGTGTCTAGACCTCAGAGTTTATGTGCTTAAATTAATTTATGTTTGAGTTTTATTTAACAATGTCCATATTCTTCTGAATATACAAAAATTGCTTTGGAATATAAATGACATTAAGAATAGTTGCTAAAATTGAAACTAACTTTCCCTTTGATAATTAGATGAATAAATTCAGTGATGCCCTCTACTGCCAAGTAGATCCATAGTGGGGGAAATGATTTTGGGAGGAAGGTAGAGCCAGAATCTGCCAAAAGTCCTTTTTAAAAAATTAGATTTATTTTTATATTTAAATATACATAATGATCACATTCATCATAGAGAATTTGTATGGAACATAATACATGTTGTTTTTTCTCATCTCTCCAATCCACCCCCTCCCTTCAACCTTCTTACCCTCCTTATTTACAAAAGCATTGTGTCTTGGTTACTTTTCTGTTGTTGCAGAGACAAAATATCTGATGCTCAAATTTGTTGGGGGTTCAGTCCATAATCAGGCTCCAAGGCAGGGTCAAATGGTACAAGGGCAATGCTTCAAGGGTGCAGAAGACAGCGAAAGCCTCTTTTCGTCCCTTATATTGTAAGCAGGCTTTCCCACTCCCAGGGCAGTGTAGCATTCACACCTGCTCCCTGCCCTCCTCTTGCACAGGATGAGGATTTTTATGAAGAGAGGACCCTGACCTCCTACTGAGTTGTTTCTTTAAATTTATAAACTGTGATCCCCTGTACAGATTTTTTTTTTTTTTGTATGTTAGGGAAGTGTCTACAGGGTGTTCAGGGTCTCATTACTAGATCAGACTTGTAGTGATCCTTCTGTTTACAGCCTCCCAAGAGCTGGGATTACAGGTGCAGAGCACCACACCCAGTCTCAATTGCTGTCTTGGCACACTTGGGGCAGGGGCAGGACCGGCACAGCAGGCCCAGGGATCGAACCCCTGGCCCCTAGCACCTGTGCTTTCTTGCATGTGCTTTAATCCGCTGAGCTATTTGGCCGGCCAGAAGAGACCAGAAATGGTGGGCAGGAGTCAGGTCTAGGAGCCTGGAGGGTAGCAGGAATCCTCTGAGGGCTTTTTTTTTTTTCAGAACTGGGGATTGAACTCAGGACTTTGCACTTGCCAGGCAAGCACTAATTCTACTGCACTATCTCCCTGGCCCTTGTGATCCCCTGTACCAATGAAAATAAATACTTCCAACACTGAGTGGTACAAGATAAGCGTTTTCATTACAAATGTTACAAATGGGGATACAAAAGATTAGGACCAATGCAAGTCCAAAATCCAGCAGAGTAAACATTAAGTCTAGTAGTCCCACGATCAGCATCTAAGGCAATCTGTGACAAGTTGTGTGCTCCCAACACACACCTTGCATGGCTTACATGGCTCTACCCTGATAACACTTCCAGTGGTTATTGGTAGCTCCCATAGTTTCTCTCTTGGGCCTGCTTTGCTCCCACCTTGCAGCTTTCTTTAAATGATCTGTGTTCCTGGCTTCTCCAAACTTGTAGGTCTGTACTGCACCTTTGGCTTCACTCTCACAGCCTCACACACTGCCTGGCTATTCAGGCCTTTTGGATTTGGGGCGGATGCCTTCTTAATGCCACAACTGTTGCATTTGGCATGCACCTAAAACCAGTGCCATGTGGGTGCTGCTAATGTCTGCTGCCACCTGGAACAGTAGCCTGGCTGTCTTCTCTCTCTTATCTGTAGGAGTCTAGCGCCTGGATTACTGGGTACTCTGAATCCAATTCTGAAGAGCAGATTTTTTTGTGCTACTGCCACTCTGGAACTTGGTGCTCTAGAGCTTTTTCCTCAGAGCAAAGCTTTTCACTTGCAATCTGGAAGCTATAAATGGTGGAGACATGCTACTTCTTGTGATGCCCTCAGGCCATCTATTGTATTCTGTTCCTTCTCAACAATCTAGATCTTTTGCTATTCTTCTTTGCTGTCCTTTGCTTTACTGGAGCTTCATATAATATTTCAAGTCATCCTGCTGGGCTCTTTGTTCTCCATTTGCAGCATAGATCTGGCTAAAAGCCCCAACAATAACCATGCCACTGCCTCAAGATTCAACTGCTTTGAAGGTTCTTTTACCACACTCATTGGTCTGCTGCCCTTAATCTCAGTCTTAGGCAGTCTCTGGACAGGAGCAAAGTGCAGACAAACTTTCTCCCAAACCACAGCACAAGTCATCTGGAGTTCAGCAGCCAGTTCAGCCCTTCTCAACAGAAACCTCCAGAGCCTGCTTTTTAATGGTTTTGTAATCTAAGTACTGACCAGAATCTGAGCCTAACGCAGTCCAGCTCTATTCTTTCAGGTGATATCTCTGACCTTTCCAAACTTTTCCCACAGGCTCTTGTACCGTATGGCTAGGTATAGTCACAGCAGTGACCTCACTTTTCTGGTATCAAATTCTGTCTTGGTTATTACTCTTTGGTTTCGGAGACAAAATACTTAACACAAAAAGGTAAGGAAGGAAAGACACAGCTTTAGGGGCTTTCAGTCCACAGTCAGCTGGCCAAGGCAACTGTGACAACACTTCAAGCGTGCAGAAGACAGCAAAAGCAGCACGAGCAAAATTTCCTCCCTTATATTGTAAGCAGGCTTTCCCACTCCCAGGGCAGTGTAGCACTCACACATGCTCTCTACCCTCCTCTTGCACAGGATGAGGGTGTTTACAAAGTGAGGACCCTGGCCTCCTACTAAGTTGTTTCTTTAAATTTATAAACTTCTCAAGTTGACACAGTGTATCAACCATTACACTTTGTTTCCATGTTTTCTTTCTCTTTTTTTCTTTTCCTTCCTCCTCCCTTGTCATATCTTAAACAGATAGACAAGCTTAAGAAAAGTCCCCTGGAGAGAGCTCAGAGACAGGACAATTCTCAGACAATAATAGGTGACACTAAGAGGGTCCTTGAGTCCATCAGTGGTGAAGCCTTGTATCACAAGTGGAGCTAAGGGCAAAGCTGTTTTGGATAATATCAAGCATTATTAAGCTGATAAAGAAGCCAGGTGGTAGGAAGCAGAGAAATTTAGGCTGAGACAGGAAGTTTGAGTATCATTGTCAGCACTTGGAGCTGATAGAAAACAGTCATGCAAATCTAGGGGTTTTCGGGGAAATTACATTGTCAAAGAACCTGTGAGACTTTGGGTATTTAAGTTTATAAAGCCAATTCTCAGCCCTTCCATTCTGTTAACTAGTATGAATCAGGCTGAAAAATCTTTATAGCACCAAAGAAGGAAGGCATGGTCCTGAGTAACCATTTTCCATGTGGCCACAGATAATAAAAAATAAAGTAGAAGCTTCTATCAGCTTAATTGGGAGCATTAGGGAACAGTGGGCAAGTGCATCCCTTCAAACAGCAGAGAAGGTCTGCTCAAAGAATTTATACCACACTCAAACCAGAAGGATTACATAATGCCTGCCTGACAACCTTGCAGTATTTTATCAACCAAAAATCGCTGGTAGAGTTTTATCATGAACATTATGTCCTTCCATCATTATATATTTTATATAAAGTATAACCTACTTATTTGTTTACGGTTTTCCCAGTTACTAAAAGAAGCATCCTAACTTTATGAAAAAGATTGCCTAGGGGCCAGCCAGATAGCTCAGCGGATTAAAGTGCCTGCTTAGGCAGATGCAAGGACCAGGGTTCAATCCCCAGCCTACCATGCTGGCTCCACCCCCACTTGGGAGGCTGTAAACAGGAGGATCATTATGAGTCCCTTCTGTGTAGTGTGACCCTGTATTAAATTTAAAAAAAAAGTCTAGACTTTAGAGATCCTGGTTTGGAATTGGAAGCAATATCTGAATGAGTCTTTAACTCATCCTCCCTTGGCATTGAATCTTCTCAGTGTACGGGCAAGGATAGACCATGGCAGAACTACCCAAGAGCCAAGCCCCACTTCTCTGTGTAGTGTTGTGGCGGGAGAGCTGCAGCCTAACCAAGAGCTACACTTTCCAGCTCTTGTCCTCCAGCTGGGTCCAGATGTCTGCCCTGGAATGTGAACAAGTAAGGAGTGTTTCTTTCAGGTGGAGCAGGGAAGAGACATGCCTCTTCTGGCCTCCCCAGTCTGGTGCTGGATTGGGCCACAGGCAAAGAATTTGGAAGCCACGATGAAAGTGGAAAATCCTCCATCATGCTGGGTCTGGAAGCTGTCCCCTCTAAAACTATTCAAAAACAGGCTGATGGTGCCAAGTCATCTACAACAAGATGACCCTGCTTGTCAGTGTCCACCAAGCAGACAGGAATAATGAGTGTGTGGGGTTTGATGGCCAAGTTTTGGAAACCAAATATTACTACTGCTGCAGCATTGAAGTCATTAAAATAGACCCTAAAAACAGCCCACAGTCCAGGAGAGGGGAACCAGGCGCTGCTTGCTGAAGGGAGATCATAAAGCCTTGCCTGAATTAACACCTTCATTCTCACTCTTCTGATTTTCTAAATTCTTTTTTTCAGTGTTAACAGTACTTTTTTGTACTTTGTTTTTAACATTTCTATTTGTAATGAGTGTTAATTATACATTTTATTTAGGATTTATTGATAACTATTAAATTTGATCTTTTCAAATTTAATAGATGACTTTGGGTTCTCACATTCCAATGGGGAACCACAAATAATGAACTGACTAGAAGGAAAGCTGAACACTGCTGCATATACAAGACATGTGATGTGATTTGGGGCAACTTGTAGCTCAAGACTCTGCCTTTCCTTTTTGGTGACAAATCCACCCAATTCTCAGTCAGAACACTCCTAAGTTCTGTTGTGGTAGGGCATCATATCATATTTAATAAGTAACCTACAAAGCTGGGGAGATAGCTCAGTAGAATAAGTGCTTGCTTGGTAAGTGCAAGGGCCTGAGTTCAATCCCAGGTTCTGAAAAAAAAAAAAAGTAACCTACTAGATTTACAAAATTGCTGGTGAACTATGTTGATGACACAAATCCTCACTAGTGGGTAGGTGTGATGTGCTAGGCTTCAGTTTTCACGTTTACTCATTTAATCCCCACAACAATCCTGTGATGTTGGTGGGTATATTTATAACTCTAGTGAGTGAGTAAAGTTAGAGTTACTGTAAGAATTTTTAACTTGTGCAGGGTTAAATGGGTCATTAATAGCAGAGCTAGAATTAAAACCTAGAACACTTGACTATTCTTTTAAGGAACTGGTAGGTCAAGCAGCTGAAGTTTGCTACTTAGGTCTGACATGAAATCCATGTTCTTTCCATCTGTAAAAGATTGTTCACCTGAGCAACCTGTCCTTTCTTTTGCAAGGGCTCTTCATTTATGATAACTCTTGTTATCATTGATCTCTACTTTCTTTAAATGGCCATAGCACTCAGAATCCACCTTCTGTAACCCAGTCACTACAGAGTGCCTTCTATTAATTTCTACTTTGTGCATTAGTCTTTTTTAAATTTTGTAACTAGACTTTAAATTCAGATATGCAAAAACATTTTTTTTTAAATCTTCATAGTGCTGAGATCAGTACTAACTCACATGAGCCACATGGCGACAGCTCGTGACGTGCACCAAGAGGAACTCTGTGCTTCTGATATGCCAAATACATGTCATCTTGTCTCAATTCTATCAGCCTCTTACCCTGAGAAAATCAAAAGGGGAAAATGTTACATGAGGAAAATGTTAATTAAAAAAACAAACATAACCCAAAAGCAAATATAGAAGACCCATAAATTCTATATGGACACCCAAAGACTAAGTCAGGACTTAATAAAAATATTAACAGGTTTATAATAATTAATATATACAAATATTTGCCCTAAGGAGGAATCAGAAACTAAACATTGCAGTGTTAAACTGATGTATTTTATTAACATCAAGTTACGAACTTTTTTCTCCTTTTTTGAGAATTCATGTTACTATGGAAGATGGTATCTCATACATTACTTCATAAAATCAGTTAACACATTTCTTTATGAAATACATTTCAAAAGAAAGTATCTAGAACCTCCAAACTATCCCTTTTCCCAGGTATTCTGCTTCAAGTATATTTTGAATAGAAATATTGCAAGAGATGAGTAAGAGTTGATTTACAAAGATACTTATTACTAAATTGGCTAAAAGAATGAAATATCCAACATCACAGCACAATAAAGAGGGATGCTGAACCCATAAAGCAGATTGCTGTAAATCACTGATGCTAATTTTCAAGTATTTTTAAAAAATAGGCAAAAATACTTATAAAATAACATGTATTGAAAAAGTTAATGATGCAGCTTTTCCTCAAATATAGCATCTTTCTAATTACAAGCTGACTTATGTGTGCATAAGATAAAACAAGTATTTAAATGTAAATAATATTATCTCTAGAATAAGGTTTTTGTTAGTTTTTTGCAGCATTTTAAAATTTTATTTTGCAAGGGCCAGTCAGATAACTTAGCGGACTAAAGCACCTGCTTAGGCAGACGCAGGGACCAGGGTTTGATCCCCAGCATGCGGTGTCTGCCACCAGGGTGTGCTAAGACAGTGAATGAGATAGGGTGTGGTGGCACACACCTGTAATCCCAGCACTTAGGAGGCTGAAAACAGGAGGATCACTACAAGTCTGATCTGTGTAGTGAGACCCTGTAGACCTACACTAAATACATAAAAAATAAGTAAATAAATAAATTTTATTTTGTAAATGTGGATTATATTTTTAACAAATGTGTCCAGTATCAATTCAAGGAGTGTATAAATATTAACTCATTTATGTCACTTGTGAGGATGAAGAGGTTAAAATTGTAAGCATGATTCAAACTCCTTTAACACTAAAGAAAAAACCCTTGCAGCTAGAAAATAAAATAAAAGTGTAAAGAGAAAATAGTAGACTATGAAATAATTACCTTGCCCCATCCCCTGACTAATACAAGAGAATAACAAGCAACATGAAGAATCCAGGTATGCATCAGGAAGGTAATTCTGTTATCCAGGACTGTTACCATGGAATGGGTTGCACAGAAGGCACAGTACCCCTCACAGAGGCCATCTGTTCGGAGCTAGCTGCCCACTGTGCAGAGGGAGGAAGGTGCTTCCATGGTTCCTGCTGGGCCACTGAGTCAGTGGAGATTAAAGCTGATGGGGATGACCTAATGTGTCCCCTAATTGCTCTTATGCGGTCTCCTTTTAAAGGAGTGACAAAGATATAAGGATAGCTGAAGAATTTTGAAGATCAGTGATGTTATTTAATATTAAATGGCTTTCTACTCCAAATTATTCTGTATGTTCTTTTTCATTATCTTCAAACTCTTATACAAGCCAAGTGTATATAACAGCCTCATATTAGAAGAGCCAAGGGTCTGGTCCAAGCCCAGGCACAGCATGGGTGAGACGCTCTTCCACCCCCTTGGCACCCCTCCACACCATTCCACAGTCCCCACACCCCCTCTCCTGCCCAGTGAGTGAGAACTTCTGCCATGTTCTTGGGACCTCCAGATCCAGCACTAGCCCAGGCCCGGTGAGCATGTGGGAGAGCTTCCTCTCCCCCCTATTCCACCTTGTACCCTTCAGACTCAGCTCAGACCTGGCATACAGGCCTGAGGTGAAACACTGCAGCTGCAATCCCTGCAAAGACAGTAGGAGACAGGACCACCCAGCTAGTCCAGGAGTGGAACATCTTGCCAGAAGGGCACAACAGGTTCACTCCCAAGGGCGGCAGCCAAAGATCTACAACAAAGGTCAGAAGACAGTGCTATACAAAATGACAATGAGAAGGAGCAAAATGCAATCTCAAACCCCAAGCCCACCCATAACAAGTGCAGAAGACACTAACACAGAACAAATTGGGAATCTCACAGCTGAAATCAATGAATCAACAGCTTTTGAAATAAAGAAACAGCTGCAAAAAGGTATAGAGGAACTCAGATTGGAAATGAAAAAACAAATCCCTGAATTAATAGCATCGGCAGTAAAGAATCAAATGCAGAAACATATAGAGGAAACCCAATGCCCACTCAGAACAAGTGCAGAGGACACTAGCTCAGCAGAAATATATGAATTAATAGCGTCAAAAGTAAATAAGCGGGGCTGGTGAGATGGTTCAGTGGTGTAAAGAACCTACTTAGAACAAGCTTAGCAAAGCACAGGAACCACAGTTTAATCCCCTAGCACCATA
>NW_004524724.1:295906-300789 GCF_000260255.1 Octodon degus
AGATTTCTGGATTTATGTGTAAACATATATAATTCTTTACTCCTATTTTTAAAATATATTTTAATTTTTTAAATTTTTTCATCATATTATATAGAGACCTAAAGTTTAACATATCAATACTTGATGAAAAATACATGTTCCATGTTGTGCCTAAGATGTTTGATATTCAGACAGAAAGTGAGATTAAGCTCAACAGCCTAGGTTATATGGTAATAACAATAAGCTTCTCTTCTGGAGGGTTAACAACCTAAGTTTGCAGTCCAAAAATTAGAGAAAAAGGAGGGCCACAAGGAAAGCCAACATTTTGGCTCTAGCCTTCCAAGGTCAATTAAGACTCAGGACATATGAGAACTTGTACTGTAACATGACGTAACTCAGTTGTGTCCCAAATTTTCTGATCAAGGAGATTATGGGACCAAAGAGAAAAGTGATCAATGATGTACAGTGTGCCTAAGGAGAGTCACATGGAGAGAAAACATTCTCTCAGGATTTCACAGAGAGCACATTGGCCAAGCAATGGCCGTGACTCGTCTACATGGCTGACATTGACAGAGGATCTACAAACTGAGGTACAGGGTCTCAGGATAAATCCTGAGGGGATTTGACTGACCTTCTCAGACCCAAAAGCTGCAATTCTTATTACACAGGTCTTGCCATGCCCACCATGGTGGAGGGGTTCAATCAGGTGCCATTCTGAGAAGAGTTTCATAAAGACTGAGCCATGGAACAACTACAGGGCAACTTTACTTCAGGGCACCCGGCGTCACCCTACCACAGTGACTGGGTAGGAGATGGCCCAGTTAGAAAGATGTAAAGACTAGGCCTGAACAGCCAAGAAGGTTAAGCTCAACCTGGGAAGAACATAGGAACCCTGACCTCCATGGTGAGAAGCTAGGCTGAGTGTGCATGGCTCTCAGAGGAGGCTGGGTTTGAAGATGCTGGCCCAAAGTGCAGCAGTCTGCCTGGACCCTGCCCCACCATTGACTCCAACCCAGAACTCATGGCCTGCTTGCTCTTGCCATCCTCACATGAACAAGGACAGGCCTTGGTTTGGGTGGCTACTATACCCTAGGGAGTACAAGCATGGGCTTCTGGAGCAGGGGAGCCACCACACAACCCATGGGCTATAAAACCTCATGGAGAAAAGCCATGATGTAGGGTGCACAGAAGGACACAAAAACTGGGAGCTGCCAGAGTGACTGTAGCCTTGAAGCAGACACAATTTTTATTTAATCTTTTACAGAGAATAAAAAATAGAAAAAAAAAACACCTTTAGAAACAATATAGAACTTCACTAAACAAAATAATAGGAATTCAACAATGGTTGAAAAATAAAAGCAACAGCAACGCAATGTGCTGACAGGAGTAAGTCAGTACCTTTCAGTAATAACAAGAATGGTTTCAATTTCCCAGCTGAAGGACACAATTTTCAGAATGGATCAAGAAACAAAATTCATTGATATCCTGTGTACAAGAAACACATTTAAACTAAAAAGGAATTCATAGGTTTAAAATAAAAAATGGAAAATAATATTTCATGCAATGGAAACCTAAAAATAAACAGGAATAGCTGTCCTATTTTCAGATAAAATGGAATTCAAGCCAAAACTGATCAAAAGAAGGAAAGAATGTCATTACGTATTTGTTAAGAGAATAATTCAACAGGAAGAGATAACAATTGAAACACATACACACGGAACATCAGTATATCCTACATCATAAAACATATTTCTGCACAGAGAAGATGAGGTAAGCATCACAGGTATAGTGGGGAACTTTAGAACACCACTGCATATATGTACAGATCAACTGGATAAAATTACAAAGAAATATCAGAGTTCATTCAAAACTATAGATTTAATAGTTACCTACAAAGTGTTCTACTTATAAATGGAATACACCTTCTTTGAAACATGCAGCTTTATCCAAATTAGGCTTCATAGTAGCAAACAAAACATGCTTAAGTAAATGCAAAAGAATCAAAATTGTCCTGTGAATAGTAAGAGATTATAACGAAGGAAAAACTAGACATCAATGACAAAATAAACCACAGAAATTATGTAAGCACAAAAAATTTAAAAATTTAATAATACACTTTTGAATATTCAGTGGATTACAGAAGAAATTAAGGAAGACATATTGTGTCTACAATCAAATGATAATGCCCATAAAATGTATCAGAACCCGAGGGACACAATGGGAACAGTTCTAAAAGGGAAGATTTTAATTCTGAATATGCATATCGCAAAAACAAAGTGAGCACGAATAACCTAATGATGCATCTCATGGTCCTAGAAAAACAAGAACAATCCAAACCCAAAGCTAGTACAAGAAAGAAAATTATAAAAAAGGAGCAGAAATTAATAAAATTGGGGCCTTCCTCCAAAAACTCAACAAATCAAGGAATTAAAGAACTGGTTCTTCAAAAGAATAAATAAAATAGACTAAACACTTAGTTAATCTTGTCAGAAAAAAGAAAAAAAAATCCAAATCAATGTCATTAGTCATGAAAAAGTTAAAATCACAACAGACACCCCTGAAATCCAGATTAGTAACTAATTTGAAAACCTATATTTCAATAAATTGAAAATCCAAAAGAAACTGATAGATTCTTAAGTACATATGAATTATGGAAACTGAACCAAAAATATGTAAAAACACTGAATAATCTAAAAACGGCTAATGAAATTGAAGCAGAAAAGAAAACCCTATCAACTAAGAAAAGCCCAGGAACTGATGGATTCACTTGAATTAATTAAGAACTTAAGAGATGATCTAATGCCAATATTCTTCAAACACTTCAATAGAATAATGAAATTGAAAAGGAAGGAGTACTCGCACAGTAATTTCTGGAAGCTAGCATAACCCTGAATCCAGAACCAAACAAAGATCCAAACAAAAAAGATTCCCACAGCCTAATCTCTTTAATGAACATAATGCAAAACAACTTTCAAATTTCATAAACTGTCCATAGTAAATAGCAAAGCAGTCTCTTACTGTTCCAATTTCATCTTTACAAAAAAAAAAAAAAAAAAAAAAAAAGAAAAACTCCAGAAGACACTGGAAAACAGATGCAACACATCATCAGAAAGATCACACATCAGGGCCAGGGTTGTAACTCAGTGGTGTAAGTGCCTGCCCAGAAAGATCATACATCATGACCAAACAGGTTACATGCCAGAGATGTAAGGATGATTATACATACATATATATATATATTAATATATGTAATCCACATAAACAAAAGGACAAAAGACACATGATTATCTAAATATGCACAGAAAAAGCCTTTGACAAAATTGAACACCATTCATGACAAAAACACCAAAGAAAATAGGTATTAAAGGAACTTGTCTCAATCTGATAAAAACTATTTATAAAAAACCTACCCCCAACATCATATTCAATGGAGAAAAACTAAGAGTATTCCCTATAAAATCATGAATAGGACAAATTTGTTCACTGTCATCATTTTTATTCAATGTAGTTTTTAAAACATTAGAACAATCAGCCAAAAAGAAAATGAATAAATGGGATACATATATCTAAGAAAAAAGTCAAAGTAGCATTACAGCTGACATTATAGTCTACTTAAAATCCTCCCAAAAGTTTCATGGAAAGACTCCTAAAATTAATACCAAATTCAGCAATATACCAGGATACAAAATTAATACCATTTCTGTACATTAATAATGAGCCCACTGGAAATACATCATAAAAATAACACTTGAAGTAACATCAAGAAAAATTTCTAGAAATTAGTCTAACCAAAGAATTGGAAGACTTCTACAACAAAAACTACATCATTCTGCTGAAAGATATCAAAGACAGTATCAGAAAATAAGATATACTATATTTCTGGGTAGACAGAACCAATATAGTTAATGATGATTAGATTTGAAACAATCCCAATCAAAATACCAACAGCATTCCTCAGCAATCTAGGGAAAACAATCTGAAAATTTAAGTGGATACAGAAGCAACTCAGAAGAGTGAAAATGATGACAACAAAACAGGAGGTGCCACAATCCCAGAGGTGAAGTTATATTACAAAGTTGCAGTGATGAAAACTTTATGATGCTGGCAAGAAGGAAAAAAATGACATGGATTCAGGCTAGGGAGATGGCTCAGTGGAATAAGAACTTCCCTGGCAAGCGCAAGGACCAGAGTTCAATCCCCAGATCCACCAAAGGAAAAAAAAATGACATGGATTAATGGAACAGAATAAAGGAAACAGAAGCAATACCAGACATATTTGGCTATTTTACTCTTGATAAAGGAGCCAAAAATGTACAATGGAAGAAAACCTCCTCTTTAATAAATGATTCTGGGAGAACTAAATATCCACATCCAGATGATTGAGTCTAAATCCTTATATCCCATCATGTATTCACCGAAGACCAAAATGAATCAATATCATATTAAAACAGAAACACTTAATCTGCTGAAGATAAAGTATGTAAAACTTGAAGATATATGTTAGCAAGGACTTTCTGAACAGAACACCAATTCCACAAGAAATAACATTAAGAATCAACAAATGGGATCATATCAAATTGAAAAATTTCTACACACCAAGGAAATAACCAAGAGAGTGAAAAGACAACTTACACAATTTTAAAATGTCAGCTACTCTTTGAACAGAGAACAAATATCTAGAATTCATAAAAATCTAAAAACATTAGACCCCCCCCAAATAAAAGACACAACCAAAAAGTGGGTTACTGAAATAGACATTTCTCAGAAGTACAAATTGCCAATAAATACATTAAAAATGTTCGACGTCCATTGTGGTATTCTGAATATGGGCAGCTTGTCATGACATGCCAGTTACTGCTAAGATGTCTCTCATGTAGGTGGATGTTCAAGAAGAAGGGGGTGGT
>NW_004524724.1:300889-301977 GCF_000260255.1 Octodon degus
AACAACTAAAGAATTTCACGATGACAAAGCCAACCCTACACAGGCTTCTGAAAGATGTACTAAAGAGGGACCAAAATGATCAGAATTCCATGAATGAGATCAGAAGTGAACCACTAAATAGGGAAAACAATCAAACACAGGAGAAAACAACAGCTAAACAACATATCAATCATAAGTCGATACATCTCAATTCTAACCATCAATGTAAATGGACTCAATTCACCAATTAAGAAAAATAGACTGTCACAGTGGATTAGGAAACAAAATCCAACAACGTGCTGTATACAAGAGACACATTTAACTCATAAAGACATTCATAGGCTGAAAGTCAAAGGATGGAAAACAATACTACACATCCCAGCACCTCAGAAAAAAGCAGGGGTAGCAGTTAGGTTCTCAGACAGTCTCAACTTCAAACCAAGAATGAGCAAGCAAAATGAAGAAGACCACTATATACTGGTTAGGGAAAAAATACAAGAGGAAGAGGTAACACTCATAAATATGTATGCACCAAACATGGGGGCATTGAACTATATAAAACAAATCTTGGGGCCGGGGAGATGGCTCAGTGGAATAAGTGCTTCCCTGGTAAGCGCAAGGGCCTGAGTTCAATCCCCGGTTCCGCCAAAAAAAAAAAAAAAAATCTTAATGGACATGAAAAATCTAATATCCAATACCATAATCGAAACAGGAGACCTTAACACCCCCTTATCCCAAAAAGATAGGTCAACCAGACAAAAAATTAGCAAAGAATTAACGGAACTGTACCACAGCTTGAAACAAATGGACTTGGTGGACATATATGGAGTGTTCCACCAAAACACAGCTGAATACACATTTTTCTCAGCTGCACATGGGTCATTTTCTAAAATAGATCACATACTAGTACATAGGTCATGCTTAAGTATATGCAAGAAAACAGAAATTATCCCATGCATATTATCTGACCACAGTGCAATGAAACTGGAAATAAATGACAAAAGAAACCAGAAAAAACCCTAAATACATGGAAATTAAACAATATCCTACTCAGCAACCAATGGCTCACAGATGAAGTTAAACAAGAAATTCAACAATATCTACAACTG